>NW_004443966.1:19782471-19810238 GCF_000243295.1 Trichechus manatus latirostris | reverse complement strand
TCTTTGTTCACTGACGGCTTCATTCTTGCTGTGTCAGCATCATCACTGTCCCCTGCCAGGCATGGCTACAGCCCTGCAGCCAACACGGCTCCCCTGGCAGGACACTTCAGGGGTGAGGCCTCTGCTGGTGCGGGCCAGGTCTGGGGCAGGAGAGGAGGGTGCCTACCTCATCCTTGCGGGTAAGCGTTGGAGGGAGAGCCCCCCGACCCCGCTCTGGGCAGCTGTGGGCTTCCCTGGAATAGGGATGCCTCTGCCCACCCTGGAGAGGTCCCCCGTCCCTCTCCTCCTCAGTGGGACGCCCTTGTCTCCCTCCTGTCAAGCTGCCCCTTCCTGCTGGCTCAACAAGGCACAGTAGCCTGATCTGTTAGTCAATGGAGAGATTCCAGGGTGGGCGCCAGGCCTGAGGCAGTTACCACATATGGGGACCCATTCATGTCAATCTTCTGGGGGACAATGTGACCAGCTTCTTCCTCTGCAAGCTGGCCTACACAGGGAAGGTGGACACAGGCCAGGAACACTAGTCTGAAAGGGGACGTGTTGAGCTGTCCTCTCCTCTACACCTCTGCCTGCCTTGCCCGGCTTCAATACCTCCCTTACCACTGCCTTTTTGTCCCTCACAGTCCGCACACCCCGAGAAGCCTTCCCGGCTGCACAGAGCCCCCAGGTCTGTGTGAGAAGGACCATCACATGGGGTCCTTGTGCTGTGAGTCAAACCCTGGGAACAGGCCCCGAGTCCCTCTTGGTCTAACTTTACCACTTCCTTGGCACATACTGGGCCCTCAGGGTGCCCAGGGCAGGCTCTTACAAGAAGTGAGGGGTCATGATGCTCACAGCAGCCTGCCTGGTAGCCCGTGACTCAGTTGCCCATCTGTGAAGTGGGGGCCTGTCACACCCTCTGCCAGATGTCTCTGTCCACCCCCCACCCCCTGCCTTCCTCTGGGAAGGGCTCAGGAAGCAGTGGAGGCGCTGACCTCACATCTACTCTCAGCTGGCCCTCTGTGGTGCCGCCAGATGTCTGGGGCTCCTGGAGGCTGCAGGGGAGTGGGCAGGAGGGGGGCTGCAGGATGAAGGGCTGGGCCTAATCTCAGTTCCTCCTGGGAGGAAGCTATCCTCCACTGTGATGAGAAACTGGGGTCACCAGCCAGGCTATTGGTGCTTCCCTGCTTCCCTGCCCAGAACCATGCCTGGCACATACTGGGGGATTTGCAGGGGGAAAAACACCCGTGGATGCCAGGCCTCAAGGTCGCCTGAGGCCTAGGGGCTGTGGGAAGGCAGGCTGGGGCTGGGGCCCTCACTGAGAGGGAGCTGCCAGGGGCAGAGAGAGGCAGGAGGCTGTTTCAGCTTTGTGGTGGGGTGGGCATTCTGGGAAGAGACAGACCTGGGGGGCAGCAGTCTGCCTCGAGGATGCCACCTGGGTGAGATGCTCTAAGCCAGGCCCTGGGGACAGGGACTCTCTGAGGACACTATAGCCTCCTGGGAGTATCACTGTGTGGGTGGGTGGGTGAGGCTCACTGCTCAAGACCAGTCACCTTTTCTCTCTGGACCACACCTGTCTTATGAGCTCACCACCCACTGCACTGCCCTGCCCACCCCACAGTCGCAGGAGCAAATGAGGTGATGCAGAGACTCTGAAAAGCATAAAGGTAAATTATTATTAGCAGGAGTCATATTTGACTTGCTAATCAGCTTCCTAAAAATACCAGGTTTATTATAGTGCAGGGAGAACCCCGCGCGGGAGCCAGCCGCCCTGGGTTCTTGGCGAGACCCTGTGGCAGCCTGGCTATGTGACCCTCTCTGGCCATCTGATTTCTAGGCGGAGGCTGGGCAGTCTCTGAGGGCCACAGGCCCTGAGTCTGGAAGACAAGCCAGATGTAAACTCAGGAGAAGGCTTCTCCTGTCTGGAGCTGGGTTTGGAAGACTGGCTTCCTCTGAGTCACTCGGTCAGCGAAACTGATGTCACCAAGGCCTTGATTCTTGTCTCGATCTTGGGGTGTGGGGGCGGGCTGCCCCAGACTCACCATGGGAAAGCCAGCAGAGTGGAGCTTCATTCATTTGGTGCATGTTTTGGGGGTGCCTATTATGTGCTGGACCCATCAATGCCTCATTCAGAGGTAGAATTTTCACCTTATGTGCAGGAAACTTGGGTTCGATTCCCGGCCAGTACAACTCATACACAGCCACCACCCATCTGTCAGTGGAGGCTTGTGTGTTGTTGAACGGTTTCAGTGGAGTTTGTAGAGTAAGCCAGACTAGGAAGAAAGGCCTGGCGATCTACAACAACAATAACACTACGTGCCTGGCACTGTGCCACATGCCATGGAGACAGTGGAGGGCAAATTAGACTCTGTCCCAGTCTCTGCCCTTCTGGAGCTTAAGATCTAGTAGGGGAGGCAGGTACTCATTCAATAACCACCCAACGGAACCTCACAAAACACATGGAACCCTGACAAGGGCTCCAGAGAGGGGTGTGGGGGGCCAGGAACACCTGTGGGGGGTCGGCCTAGTTGAGAGGTCAGGAAAGGCTCCAGAGGAGGTGATATGGGTTGGAACCCGAAGAACGAGAAAGTGTCAATGAGGCAAAGCAGGGGTGGGGTGCGCGGGGAGTTTCAGGCAGAGAGAACAGCGGGAGCAGAGACTGTGTGGTAAGGAGGTGAGGACGAGTGGGGTGAGGAAAGGCGACTGAGAAAAGCTGGTGTGTTGGAGTGGAGACGTGAGCCCCACTCCTCCACACACACCCCCCACCCCCAGTGCAGCCTTTTTCCTAAACACAATGAAAAGTCTGGGGAGGATTCTAAGCAGGAGATGATCCTGGAGGAGATTTGCCTTTTGAAGAAGCTATTGTTGTGGTCTGGAGTCCCTGAGTGGTTCAAACAGTTAACGCATGTGCTGCTAACTGAAAGGTTGGGGGTTGGAGTCCACCCAGAGGCACCTCAGAAGAAAGGCCTGGCAACTTACATCCGAGAAATCAGCCATTAAAAATCCTACGGCGCCCCGAAACTATTGCCTTGAGATAATCTTTAAACCTTAAACCAAAACTATCCCCTGAAATCTTCTTAAATCTGAACAATAGTTTAGCTTAACTAGTAAAAAAATATCTGCCTTGAGCATTACGCTCTTTGAAGAACTCTCTGTGTGGGATCAAACTGACAACAGCAACTGGAAAGATCAGATAGGAACCTCCGGGGGCAGCGAGGTTTTGGTGATGCGGGACGGACAACTCAGAAAAGGAGGGTGAGAATGGTTGCAAAACTCAAGAATGTAATCAGTGTCACTGAACTGTATACCTTAAAACTCCTGAATTGGTGTATGTTTTGCTGCGTATATTCTCAACAATATCAACGACAAGATGAGTAAAATAAAACAAAACTGACTGGACTGTGGGACATAAAACGATACTCGTGAAGAGTGTGCTTCTTAGCTCAAGTAGATACATGAGACTAAATGGGCGGCTTCTGTCCGGAGGTGAGATGAGAAGGCAGAGAGGGTTAGGAGCTGGGTGAATGGACACAGGAAATCAGGGGTGAAAAGGAGGAGTGTGCTGTCATAGTATAGGGAGAGCAACTAGGGTCACATGACAGTGTATGTATAGATTTTTGTATGAGAGACTAACTTGAATTGTAAACTTTCACTTAAAGCACCATTAAAAAAGTAAAATAAAATCAAACCCTTAGGAGCACAATTCTACTCTGACACACAGGTGTGTTTAGTGGGACGTGTTGCTGTGATCCAGCCATGATGGTCCAGAGACAATGGTGGTTGGACAGGGTGGTGGTGGTGACGGAGAGGGGTGGGAATGTTTAGGCTGTAAAATGGAGAGCCTGGGGCATGAGCCGAACTGACACTGGCATGAGGCAGCGGAAGGGGCCGCTGTGACAGCATCTGGAAGCTGCTGATTCATAGAAAAACTGGCTGTGGCCTGAAAGGGCACCTGTCGGGAGGACAAAGACTGTCAGACGGGGTGGTCCCCTTTGTCCAATCCCCCGTCTGGCTTCAGCCAGGAGGAAATGGCCCTCTGCCGGTCCAGGTCCATGTGGCAATCCCCATGAGTCACCCGCCCCTCCTGGCACTGTGAGCCTGGGACCTGCCAGAACCCTACATCCCACGTATTCCCTTCTCCATTTTCCTTCTACCCCCCAGGGTGACCACTGTGAGTCCCCAGCCCCCTGTCCCACCCCTGTCTGCTCTCACAGCAGCTGAGCCAATCAGCTGGTGGCAAGTGACAGGTTCACTGTGGGACTCCTCACCCTGGAGGGGGGTTCCCATAGACAGTGGCTGGACTTCCATATACGGTGACATTGATGGGAACTCAAGGCGGGAGAGGCTGAAAGGGGCCCCTTGTCCATATCTCATAGGGTGCACAGTGGGTGCTGAGGCCCAGCCAGGTGGAGGCACACCAGGATGAGAACCGCAGCCTCCTGGGCATTTTAACTCTTGAGGGAAGCAAGTCTGTGAGGTCTTTCTGGCCTGAAGGCCCTCCATATCTCTTTCCCCTTTGGATCTTGCATTGCTTCCTGCCCTGGGATGTTTGCCCCTAGAAGTTGGACCTCTGGAACTTTGAAGGCAGTCCTGGAAGATACTGAGATCTCAGCTGCCGTGGTCAGAGTCTAGAAGACTGGTTATAGACTCCAAAACCTCACCTCTGGGAAGGGTCTTAGGTCTGGTGGGGGAGACATGGAGCCCCCTCATGGGGAGGCTAGTTGTCTGGACTCTGGGGATCTTTCCTGGGTTCCTGGAGGGTCTCAGCTTCTTCACCCCTGAGCCCCTGCTTACACCCATCCCACCTGCCCCCCTATCCTTGACTGCCCTGGGGGAAAATCCTCACCCTTCCCACATAAGGAGAGGCCTGAGACACAGGTAAGGATATCCAGCCCCTCTCTCCCCCCACACGTCTGACCATGCTCCCAGCCTCCCAGAGTATGCACCTGGGGAAGGGACAGTCCCAGACCCCAAGGCTGACATTCACTGTGGTACCTCAGGTCTGGCTTCCTTTGCAAGATGACTTTGGGTGCTGGGCTGTGGCCTCGTGCAGAGTCCCTTCTCCAGCCCTGTCTTCTCTCCAGAGAGCAGAGTTTGGATGGAGCTGGGTGCGTTTCCAGAATGTTCTCTCAGATGGTGGACATGCAAGGAGGGAGAGCTTATTATTTTCCAGAGCTCAGGTGGGGAAACTGGACCTTGAGGGAAGAAGGGACTGGCTTATTGCTGGGACAAGGCCCGGGGGTCCTGTTCATCCCAACATGCTCTTCTCACTGTAGAAGCGCTGTTCCCACTCTCGCATACCTTTCTTACCCTCCACCCCAGCTTCTACAGGACCCTGGATGGGCCCTAGGGAGGTAGCTGAGCCTGGAGATCTGCCACTTCTGGGGAAACACCGCTCCCTGCTGGCCACTCTGGGAAGTTTCATTCCATCCCTGCGGATCCCTCCCCGCTTGCCCCAGGCAGGTCCAGCAGGCGCTGAATGTGGAGACCAAGCCCCAGACAGGGCCTGCTTGGCCTGTTGCAGGCTCAGTGGCCTTAGGCGGGTTTCTGCTTCTGCCAGGGCCTCAGTTTCCCCATCTGTACAGTGAGCAGGGTAACACAAGTAGGTTTCTCTCAGATCTCAGATTTAGAGCTCTTTCTGTGGCTGTGTCTCTGTCCCCCATTCCTGTTCTCCCTGCCCTTGGGATGTCCTGGCCCTACCTCCCGCCTGTGCTTCCTCTCTCCCTGGTGTCTGACCAGGCCCCAGCTCTGGGGAGCTCCAGTAGAGGCACCCACACTCCCCTTCCTTCTCCACATCCCCTCTCCCACCTCCCAGCTGGGGTTGAGGGGCAGCCCTTAGTCGTCTGTCCCCCCTCTGGCACTGACCATTCTGAGTAGACTCCCGACTGGTCGGAATGGGGCCACGACATTGTTCAGTTTGCCCATTGTAAAATGGGATAACAACACCCACTTACCAGAGTTGTTATGGGGATTAAACCAGCTAATAACATGTTTGCAAAAGAGCTTTGTAGGTGGTGAATGTGCGTCAGAGGAAGGGCAAGGAGACTTGCTTGGCTGATGCCAGAGGCCAACACTGGCAGGCTGGGCCGCGGTGCCTGGGAGTGCGCTTCCCCAGAGCCCACCCTCTGGGGTGGGGATCCAGGTCCTGGTCCCTCATGGTGAGCGAGGCCTGGGGACTGATGAAGGGCAGAACTTCGTCCCATAGTTTCAATACTTACTGGTACCAGAGTAGAAGCAGGGGCTTGTGGGAGCTGCAGCCAAACCCCCCAGCACTCCCAAGGGCTCTGCAGGCTCCCAGCTTCTGCAGGAAAGAAGGCAGGACATCCCCTGAACACTTTCTAAGACACATCATTGATCAAAGCCTTAGCACTTTATCCTGAGGACTCTCCACTCATCTCGGGAGAAAGTTCACAGGCCTTGGCTGAGCAAGGAAGGTCTTGGGGACCTGGCATGTGCCCCTTTCTGCCTCATTTTATCCCCTTCCGGCCACTCTGAACCCCTTGGTAACCATACCATTCGCAGGCAACCCTAGAAGATAGGTACTATTATTAGGAAAATAAAATGCAGAGAGGTTAAGTAACTTGTCCAAAGCCACACAGCTAGTGAGCTGGGTGGGATTGGACTCCACTGGAGTCTGTGCATCTAACCTCCATGCCATGCTGCCTCTTGGGACATGTGGGAGGGGTCAGACTCAGGCAAGGAGACCAGGCAGGGGGCTTTCTAGTTCTAAGTGACAGGATGGTGACCTGAGGTGGGGTGGGGTCAGGGGGCTTGGAAGAGAGAGGTGGGCTTTGGATATGCTTGGGACAAGGAGCAGGAAGCACTGGGATTTGAGGCTTTGGAGACCAGATAAAGGGGGTGCAGGAGTTGGGGCAGAGGTAGGGGAAATGGGGTTGAGCTGGGTATGGTGTGGGTATGGGCTTGGGGGCTGCCCAGCACGGTTGTGTTAGGGAGGGAGTACGAGGGAATGGTCTGGGGCTCGAAAGTGAAGCCACCAGGAGTTGTCAGCTCAGTGCTGTACTGGGAGGTACTGGGAGTGAGTGTACAAGGACAGGAGTGGCAGGGATCCCTGAAGATCCCAGGGGAGCCCCCAGATCAGGGTCCTCTGAGAAGCTGGTAGGGCTGAGGGACCAGGTAAGGCTCAGAAGGCTGGATGCCTGCCCCAGAGAGGAGGAGCAGGTGGCAGGGCCCATTGATACACCCAGGACAGAGGGGGCAGCAGCCAGAGGGTCTAGATGGGGCCCATGGGTTAGGAATTGCAGAGGGAGGCTTAACATGATTTGAGGAAGAGCTTTCTCGTAAATGGAGCGTTCAAGAATAGCATTTCTCTTCGTGTACTGGCTTTCTCTTGGGGTACTGAGGTCCCCGTCAGAGGAGGTGTGCAAGGAGGGACTGAGTGGTTCCTCTGCAGTCTGGAGGGATGTGGCTGAGGGGATTTTTGCAGTGGGTGGTGATAAATATGAGGCCAGAGAATCTGCCTCTCATGGTGATGGGGGCATTGCTTTCTTGAGGTACAAGCTCTGATGCGTGCTGTGAAACCATGATGTACCCCAGCGTTCTAAGAGTGCACCTCTTGTGTAAGTTCAAGGCCTCCTGTGTCATTAGAAAGAGCCTCTTGCCTCCCACCCAGGTCTCAAGCCCCTCTTCTGAGGGGGCTTCTGCTGCCTCATCTCACATCCACCCTGGGGCAGGCCTCTGAGCTAGGGTTTCCTTCCAGGCCCTGGGGAGCCACGCGGGGAGGGGGTACAGCAGAATCCGACAGCTGTCCCACTGCTTGCCCAGACCGGCCCTGGGGCAGGGTCCCTGGAGCTGTTTCCTCAGACACATAATTGGAATTGCTCAGCTTGGTAATTAGGAAAAGCGGCAAACTGCTCTATAAATGATTATAATTATGGTTATTTTCTGCAGCCGAACCAGGAGTTTCGGGGGTCACCTAGGGGAGCCTGGGGGAGGGGAAGGGAGGTGAAGACTTGATTGGGAGGGGTCTGGTGTCGGCCAGGCCCTACCACGAGCTTCACCTCTACTCACTGAGGCCCCTCTACAGGCCCCTGGGGACTCTAGATAGCCAACAGGCCCGGAAACCATCTGGTTCAAGGCTCCGATTTGACAGGAGGGAGAAGCCTGGAGAAGGGAGGGGACTTGTCCCAAGTGACAGAAGCGTCAACCTCAGAGCCTGGTCCAGAACCCAGCCCTCCCCTCGGCCAGACTGAGCCACTCACTCTGTGTCCAGTCCTGCCAAGTGCTTTCTCCTCTCCTGGCCTTCTCCAATCCCTTTAGCCTGGCACACTCCCCTTTCCCTCTCTGGGATAATCTTACTCCCCCTTCAGGTTTCTGTGACACTGCCTCCTCCAAGAAGCCTTCCTGGAACCCCCAGGCAGTGTTGGTGTCTCCTCGGGTTCTCCATGGCCCCAGTGCATCCCTCTGTCCCCTACTGATCACCCTGCCCTGGGGGGCCTGTCTCCCTCAGAGAGTGAGGGCTTGAGGGCAAGGACTACATTCAGTTTTCAGTGGTGTCCTGGAGCTGACTTGTACTGGCTCTGGAGAGACGGCTGTCAGCTTTTCAGGAATTTGGCGAACTCATTGTTAAACACAGTCAATGTTAATAATGAAATTATATAAAACAAAACAAAAAAACCCCAGTCGTTGAGTTGATTCTGACCCATGGAGATCCCACGTGTGTCGGAGTAGAACTGTACTCCATAGAGTTTTCAATGGCGGATTTTTTGGAAGTATTTCACCAGGACTTTCTTCCAAGGCACCTCTGGGTAGGCTAGAACCGCCAACGTTTCAGTTAGCAGTCGAGCACATTAACCATTTGTGCTACCCAGGGACTAAATTATATAAACTTACAGTTAAATACATTTCATTAAAGAAATGGAAACACACACTAAAACCTCATCACTTCGTTAATTATTTTCACTACTGTTTATAGGAGTCAGAATCAACTCGATGGCAATGGTTTTTTTTTTTTTTTTAATGCGCATTAGTTTATGTCTATTGTATCTGGTGATGGACACGCACGACATATTGGTGAGAGCAACTCCGCCTTCAGTGACATCACATTGGTGGCCTGACATCTGCCGTGGTAGGAATATTTACACCACAGACATGGGCAAACGCTACAAGTCAGGACCCCCATCCCATCCCCGAGAACTGGCTCTTAAACATTTTCAGCACACCACTGAATTCATCTCTGAACTTCTGGCCCTTACAACAGTGCTTGGCACACAGCAGGTGCTCAGAAGAGGGTTGCTCAATGAGGAGAGAATGGTTGCAGGCCTTGCCTTGGGAGATGGGATGATCTGCTTCCCACACCTTCCACCAGTGCTGGCTCTGACGCCGCCCGCCCCCTCTCCTTGCTCTCACTGGGCACAGGTAAGGCCTGAGGCAGGGGACTGCAGCTGCGGTGCTGTGTTAGAGGGGGAGCCATCTTTCCCAGCCAGGGCCGAGGGGCCCCAGAGAGTCAGGCAGGTATGGGCGGCTTTGGCAGGGTTCACAGAGAGCTGGGCCAGAGGACAGACCTGCGTCTTCCTCTCCCAAACAGCCCATGGCAGTGTGCCACCTTCCTGCACCCCATCCTGGCCTGGCCAGGCAGGAGGGGGAGGCAGGGGTGGGCAGAAAGGCCCTGGGGTTGGGCCTCACCTTCAGAGATGGGGCTGAAATCCCTCCGGCTGAGAACCTTTGGGTAAGCATTGCCATCCCCAGCTTTTTCTTAAACGTGGCACCCCCTCCCAGAGGATGCATGTGCTCCTTGTGTATCAGACCCTTTGGAATCACAGCCAGTCAGGAACGAGGAAGGAGGGGAAGGCTCTTTTCTAAACATTTCCCACCCAACACCTTGTTTAATAGTCACAATGAGCCTTTAAGGAACCAGGCTCACTCCCTTTCTGCAGATGGGGACCCTGAGCCCCTGGAGCTTGCAGTTCATCTAGCAAGGGGTTTTCTGCTCTTCTACAATGGTTCTCAACCAGGGGCAATCTCACCCCCCCGGGGACATTTGGCAACGTCTAGAGACTATTTTTTATTGTCACCACTGGGAGGGGGATTGCTACTGGCATGTAGTGTGTAGAGGCCAGGGATGTTGCTAAATATCCTACAATGCACAGGACAGCAGCAGCTCAGTAAATGTGTGTTAAATTGGGAAGAAAAAAAAGAAAAAAAAGGTTGGCTTCTGACCTGAAACTCCTGCCTGGCAGAATCACTATCACCATCCTCTCTGTCCTTGTTGGACCTCAACCCTTTGTTGGCGGTGCTTGAGGCTGACCAGCTGCTTCTTGACTGCAGTGAGGAGGCCGAGCCAGGCTGGTGGTGAGAGTTGACAAGGACGCCTAAAGAGAAGACAGAGGGCGGGCTGAAGCCAGCTCCACACATCTAAGCCCGACAGCCCGCAGCTGGAAGGTGCATGATGGCGGCAGGTGCCCAGCGGCATCAGAGAGCTGGATCCGGTTGCAAAGTGGGGGCAGGGTGGGCCAGGCCTGCAGGTGACCCTTCCTATCGCCAGATCCTTATAAAGAGTGTGGGGTATGTGTTCCGGGGAGCCCAGATTTCCTGACCTTTCTAGGCTGTTGACCCAAGGCCCTTGATGAGCTAGAAGCCCTGGTCTGGTTCTTGCTTCTGGAACTGGCCTTGAAGAGTCCACCGAGTTTATTATATCTGTGAGGACTTCAGCTGCCCTTCTGCTCTCCATCTTCCCCTCTCTCTTCACAGAACTTCAGGGTTCATATCCCGGATTTACTCCCTACTGGCGGTGTGACCTTAGGCAAGTACTCAACCTCTCTGTGCTTCCATCCTCTCTCCTGTAGAGTGGGGCTAACACAACAGTACCCCCACCTCATAGGGTTGGTGGGAGGGTCAAATGAGTCAATTTTCTATAAAGCACTCAGAAGGATGTCTGGACCAGAGTAACCACTCAATAAATGTGAACTGTTATTGGCAGTGTGTTTATTAGGCTCCTCACGCCCTTTGGGGCTGGTGGGAACCAACCTGAGGCGCCTCCTCTCTCCAGCATCTCTGTCTCTCTGCTGCCCTCTCGTGGTCTCTGGCTGCAAAGTCCTGAGGATACACAACGTGAACTTGGTCAGAGAGGTAATTTACTCCATTGCATTTCCCATCGCCATTTGAAGAAACATTGTGATTGATGCTTCGATAGAGTCAAGCAACTAGTTTCTTCCCCTTCTCCCCAAACAGAACTCACTTGTGGGCTGGGATTTATGCAAATTGTTTACTTCAAGCGGCGCTTTTCTACACTGGAAAGGTAGCAGAGGAGTGATTTTTTTCTTCTTGACACTGACAACAACTGACTATTCTCAGTTTTACAGGTGTGATGACCTTTCACCCAACACATTTCTGCAAACACCGCCACCGTTCAAGCCAAGTATTGCCCACCTATGTCCCCAGCTCAGGGATAAGCTGTCACTTTCCTCAAATTCTGTCTGTCTTCCCCTTTGCCCTATAACTTGCTAGTTTGGTGGGAAAACTGGGTAATAGCTGAGAACTGTTGGAGCCCTGGTGGTGCAGTGGTTAAGAGCTTGGCTGCTAACCAAAAGGTTGGCAGTTCGAATCCACCAGGTGCTCCTTGGAAACCCTCTGCGGAAGTTCTACTCCGTCCTATAGGGTCTCTATGAGTTGCAATCGACTCGCCGGCCACAGTTTGGCTTGGTTTTGGCTGTGCTCAAGCTTTATCTCTCGTGCCCAGCAAGGGCCTGGCACATAGATGTTCAGTATGTGTTTCTGGAATGAATGATGCACTCATAGCAACTGGGTGGGCCTGTTGCCCACCTGTCCACACCTCCCCTTCCAGACACACTGTGAGAAGTGAAAGGCCAACCACAGAAGGGTGGCGGGAGCTACTGAGGACTTATGGGGGGGGGCGTGGCGGGGAGGGCTCTGTGCTGAGCACTAAGTGTGCAGCTGTATGTGTGACGTTACCCTGGACCTGGAGAGAGATTTTTTTTTTTATTGTACTTTAGGTGAACGTTTACAGAAGAAATATTTTCTCATTAAACAGTCAGTACACATATTGTTTTATGACATTGGTTAAACAACTCCACAACACGTCAACACGCTCCCTTCTCAGCCTTGGAGGACCTTTTTTTTTTTTTTTTTTTTTTTGTTATGGAGAGAGATTTTTGCTGGGGAGGTGGGTAGAGGAGGGCAGGGCTGTTGGTGAGAGGGCGGTGGACGGGATAGAGAAGGTCTGGACACCTACCTGGTCTCCTGGTGGCAGGTCAGTGAGAGCATGTGGAGTGGCAGGTGAGAGATTTGAATTCAAGTTGTCCTGGGGTCCCCGATGAGGGGAACTCCAACTATACCTATACCTGAGGAAGCCTGGAGCTTGGTCCCTGTAGCACCCCTGCACCTGGGGACAGAGTGGCTGACACCTACCCCAGGTGTTGGGTCAGCTGTGCAGCTCACCGGCCTCAGAGAGACCCGCAACGCCCTGTCAGGCCCCTGATCTCCCCCAATCATTCCTTCTTCAGGTGTCACTGAGCGCCTACGGTGTGTGCTGGGCACTGTGCCAGGCTGTGGGGACCCAGCAGTGAAGAAGCAAAGTCCCTGTCCTCATGATGCTGGCACTCACCTGTGTGTGTGCTCAGGGAAGCAGTCAGTAGACCAGTGAGCACATTGATCAGGCAATTTCCGATAGTGATAAGTGCTCTGAATAAAACAGAGAAATGGGATGGAGGCGGCGGGTGGACCACCAGGGACAGGGTGACTGGTGAGGCCCCTCTGAGAAGGTGGACTTTGAGCTAATGCCTGGAGCCAGCCGAAGGTCAGGAAGAGCATTCCAGACACAGGGAGCCGCAGAGCAAACTGCTTCGTTTTTACATGTTTATGGGGTACATTTCTCAGTGAGCACCTCGAGGGCAAGGATCATGCCTTGTTCACCTCTGTGTCCCCACAGCCCACATAGGGGCAGCTCCGAGAATTGACTCAGAGGCTCTGTGCTGAGTAGAGAATGAATGAACAGCTCCAAAGATAAGAAAACTCCATGAGTCGGCGGCCCCTTCGATCACCTCCCCAACACTTTGGGTCTCCACGGTGAGCCCTGCGGGAGAAGGCTGGCCCGACTCGATGTCCGGGAAAAACGGCAAGGACCCTTGGCTCCTTTCCTCCTTCCTTCCCCCAGCGGACTTCGCTCCCCACCGGCAACCTTCAGTCTCAGCCCCGCCCCTTGTCCCGCCCCCTCATACACAGCCAATCCGAGAACCCCAGCAACCCTCAAGTCCAATGCGAGAGCCTCTCGGGCCCGCGCCCCGCCCCCTTCACCCGCAGCCCGCGGCTTGGAGACGCATTCCGACGCTCAGATCACCTGCGTGTGTTCCCGGAAGCCCGGACCGCGCAGGAGGGGTCTGTGCTAATTGCAGACTCTGAGGCTAAGAGTATACTCAGGCAGCGCCGGCTCCCAGGAGCTCCCTTCTGGAGGCAGAACCTTCTTCACGTGCGCCCTCCCCACGGGTAGCGGCTGGATCCCCAGGTCAAGGGTGTATGTAGGTTCTGGCCATAGCCCTATCCTAGTTCCTCTTGACCTCCCTCTCAGGGCCTCGGGTGCTTCATCTGATAAAAGGCGGTGGTTGCGGCTGCCTGGGGTCCACGCTGGGCTCACTTAGTCTTTACCGCGAGCACAAAGTCGACTATGTAAGTCCACCCTGGGCTGGGGTCGGCTGTCCAGATCCTCTCATGGCCCCTAGGTGGCGCCCAGACACAGTCTCCTTTCTCATTGCTTTCCCTCCGGCGTCCACCGTTCTTCCGGACCCCGGCGGCGAGCGTCTGGTCACAACGCTGTTGCCGTGGTCTTTTGCTCCACCTAGTGGAACACTGGAGCCCTGGTGGGGCAGTGAGTGGTTAAGGCCTCGGCTGCCAACCAAAAGGTTGTCCGTTAGAATCCACCAGCCGCTCTTGGAAACACTATGGGGCAGCTCTACTCTGTCCTATAGGGTCGCTATAAGTCGAAATCGACTCGACGGCAACGGGTTTGTTTGTTTCTTTTGGTTTCGTGGTACAGTGTTTTATTTCAGAGGAGCTGGCTGAGGCTTTGGTATGCAGTGGATACCTGGATACCTGAGAGAAACGGGAGCAAGGACAAAGTGGCATTTTTCTGCCTCAGCCCCTGCTGCAGACCTGCTGAGGATTGCCGCAGCCCAGCCCCTCCCTCTAGTTCTGAGGAGAGGCTGGGGGACTGTGTGAGGGTTTTTTACTAAACACAGTTGGCCAAGGCTGAGGTGACATCTCAAGGGCTCTGCTATTCTTGACCACATCACTGCTGCCTCCCCACCCCAGGCTGACTCTGACATCCGGGCTGCTGTCCCGGCGCCACTACAATCCTGGAAAAATCCTCCTGCTGGCACACAAACCAGCGGTTCCCATGTGGGCTCTGCCATTTCTCGTCCCTCCTTTGTCCCTGCCTGCTTTCTCTAGCTCCTTAGTCATTTGCTCTCCCCACGCCTTTCCTCCTGTCCTCTCTGTCCCCCTCTTGTTCTGTCTGACTGTCTGTGTGTGTTGCTGTCTCAGCCTTTCCACTTCCTTCTTGGGCCACACGGAAACCTCTCACAGCCCACTCGCCCTGTGCCCACCTGCCTGGAACGCAGAAGCTGTAGTCCCCAAACAGGTACCGGCAAACAGGGTGGGAGCCTCCTGCCCCCAGTACCCAGAGCAGAAATTTATTCCCTCGCAGTTCTGGAGGCCAGAATCCAAAGTCCAAGCTTGGGCAAGGTTGGTTCCCTCAGCAGTTACAAGCACGGGTTACAGTAAGGAGGCTCTTCCTCACATCACATCATCATCACATCACGTCACATCACGTCACGTCACGTCACGTCATGTCACATCACATCACATCATCACATGACATTTCTTCGGCACTCCTGCTGTAACTGCCCCCATTGTGCTACTCACCTGGAGCTGAACTCTGCCTCCATGGTCCAGCCAAGGAGGGTGTTTTTCCTTGTTATATGCGTGTGTGTACGTTTGCAAAGGCATGTGGTGCTGTGCTGCTGGTGAGTTCAAACCACCAACCTTTAGGTTAGTACACGAGTGCAAACCGTTTGTACCACCCAGGTACTTGGGGGCGGGACAGAGAAGACCTATTGGCCCCAGGGCTACTTGTGCTGCCCACTAGAGGCACCCTCAGCCCAGGACCTCTACAGGGACGTAGCACAGGAATGTTTGAGACATTAAAAAAAAAAAAAGATTGGCTTTAAAATAAGAACACTACAAAATTGGAATCAATAAATGCTTCATCAAATGTCCACACTGTAACATTCTATCAACCTCATTAACTGTTAAATTTAGTATTCATACAAATTTCATTACATTTGGAAAAATGTGTGGGCTATGGCTTTCTCATTTTGCAAGAATTCCCAATTGTAGTTTAAATGTTACTCCCAGCCAGGTGGTTTCAAGAGCAAAATTTCAAATATCATTTCAACACTTTTACAGCAAATGTTAAATGTTTTAGTATGTTTGCACCGATGTGGGGTGAAGCTGTCAAAAATAAAAAATGCCAGGACTGACAGAGGTCCTCAAACAGTCCTTTGTGTCTTGGGGAGGAGTCAGTGAGGGCTGCTGGGGTGGGGGGCACAGGAAGGCCTCAGGAGACAGAGTGGGGACAGGGAATGCTATGGGCTGCTCATCACCCCTCAAGTAGGGTGTAGGGGCTTCTCTGGTCTTACGGGGGTCAGGAGTCTTACAGGAGGTGGGGAGGGGCACAGGGAAGCTGAGTGAACATCCCCGCTCAGGCCCAGCTCACCCCATGGGAAGTAGATGAAGTTGAGAAAGATGGGTCCACTGAGTTCGGGTCCATGGGAAGTTGATGTGGGTGCTTGGCCCAGTAGGAGGAAGTTCTCACTCCCAGGAGGGCTGTGATGGTGGTGCTGGGGCTGGCCCTCAGAGAGGCCCTTTGCAGGGGCTCCACACTGGGAATGCTCCCCTGGCTCTGGGCCCCTGGCATTCCAGGCCCCCTTCTTCTCCCCTCTCCCAACCCATTTTACTCACACCCTCAAGTTCCACCTGGGTCCCTATATTTTTCTTCGCTTCACTCTTTCTGGCCAAAATAAATAGTTCCAGGAAATGGTCCCCAAAGTGGGGTTCCCTTTCCTCCGGCCGTAAACCCAGCTACAGCTGCCCAGCCTGAGAGAGAATGGACAGACGTTTTCATTCCTTCGTCTGGAATGTTTCCCTACTCCCAAATGACAGCAAAAGGAGCTGAGTCGTCATTTAATAATAATAACGTTTTAACAGTCACATTCTACTACTTAAGGTTAGAGATGCCAGGACCCTGAGGCCTGTCTCCAGGGCTGGCTTCTCTCCAAGCATCCCTCGCTCTTCCCTCCTCCCCTAAACTCAATGGACCCACCTTTTCTCAACTTCATCTACAGCCTCTTTAAACTGTTAGTGTAGGGGCGGGGTGAGAACAGAGAAGAAACCCACTCAGAGAAGGGAGTGGGGTCTGTGCGTAGAAGTGGGGGGCAGATTGACTTAGTGAAATGCCTGGAGCTGTGCACGTGAAAAGAAGCATAATTTTCGTATGTTGTAGCCATATCCTAAGTTAAGCCACCAGAGGCTGGTATTAAATGCAATGAAGTTAGTTCCGGTGGGCTGCTTTGAGAACCTACAAATTTTCTAAGTGCTTTGTTATCAATTACTCAACCCTTGCAACAGCCCTGAAAGGCAGGCATTATTATCCCCATTTTAAAGATAAAAATATTAAGGCTCAAGCACCTCAAGTGACACATGACCACTTCGTGGCTGAGCTGGGGTATGAACCCATATCCATCTGGCTCCAAAGCCCTTGCTTGTTTCACAATACGAAACCGTGTTATTATGTCCGCGGCCCACCTAGCAGCTCTCTGCATTTGGGAAACAGTCTTTCCCCCATCCAGACCCCATCAACCACACAACTCTGCTGTCCCTTGGTGATGGGCAGGATTTATGACACAGGCCTAGCATATCAAGTACCCAGGGCCCTGTCCACTGTGATTGGACTGAGGGATGGGCATGTGACCCAGGCTGGCCAATCAGAGTTCCTTGTCAGATCTGTGGATGCTGGAGGGGGTGGTCCTTCTTCCTAAGGGAGGGTGAGTGGCCAGGACCTGGGAGTCAGGAGCAACCCAGAGCATCTTTCTCGCCATGCACAGATTGCCTTCAGGAGGTTGCAGCCTATAGGGAAGAAAGGGGTGTCAAGAGCCAGAGAGTTAGCGAGAGAGCATGCGAACCCTGAAACATCTTTGGATCACCAGCTTCTATCCTTGGATTTTTCAAATATATGCCAATGAATTTTTATTTATTATGTATTTACTTTTGTTTAAGCTAATTTGAGCTGGATTTCTGCCACTTGCTACTGGAAGAATCCTGACTAATAATATGCTATAATAAAATGTGTTATAAATACAGAAGCTCTCCCCTCTTGGAAAGGGAAAGGTAACCCAAGTAGTCACAGGTCTTGATGCCGAGTAACAGGAACCCAGCTGGAGCTGATGCAGATGGGGATTTACTGGGAGGGCAGAAGTGCTGCTGGGCTTCTGGGGCTCCTGGAGCAGGGGTGAGGGTCGGAGCACTGTCAGTGCCCTTGGCAGAGCTCTTCTCTGTGTTTCTCTGGCTCTGGCTTCCTTCTCGCATGCAGTTGGCTTCCTCCCTCTGGGTGGATGGAACCTGGCTTCACATCTCACTATTTGGACACCAGAGAGGCACTGATGCTCTGCCCTCACGTGAACTTCAGAAGGTTCCGGAAGGGACCAATTGACCTGGTCTGGGTCAGTTGACGCCTGTGGCCAAAGAGGAGGATTACTTGGGACACACTTCTGTATTTTTGGGGTCTTTGCCCAAAAAGAGGTGATTATCATGAAACATGGGATTACCCCCAAAGTGGCTACCACAGAAAAGAAAGTAAAAATCACTAGTTGCTGTCGATTCTGACTCATGGCGACTCCATGTGTGTCAGAGTAGAACTATGCTCCATAGGGTTTTCGATGGCTGATTTTTTGGAAGCAGATCACTAGGGCTTTCTTCTGAGGCACCTCTGGGTGGACTAAAACTGCCAAACTTTCAGTCAGTAGTTGAGCACGTTAATCATTTATACCACCAAGGGACTTCAGAATGAAAGTACTGTGCCAGGCACTGTGCTAGATGCTGGGGGTTTCTGAGCTTCCAGACACATAGCTCACTCTGCAAGTTCTATAGTGATTGACAGTAGGCTCAGATGTTAGACAGGGTCAGGTTATCGGCTTTGTTCTTGGTGAAACTGGATGAAAGAACACAGCTTGTGACTATCTAAACCAGGCTTCCTTCCCCTTCTTTCCTGAGCTGGCCTAACTTACTACAGCCAACTTACTACTTCTAGCTGTGCATATTGCCGCACAAAATAAAAACTACATTTCCCAGCCTCCCTTGAAGCTAGTTGATCATGGGATTAAGTTCTGGCCAGTGAGATGTAACTGGAAGTGTGGGACTTTGAGGGAGGCTGCTTGAATGGAGCTGGCTGTGTAAGAACTAGCCAGCCCCCCTAAGACAGCCCAGGGGGGGACTCATGCAGGCCTCCTTTTAAGTTCTGCTTCACCAATCAGAGAATTCACTTTCCCATGGTGAAGGGTTTGGCGAGGGTTGGACCCTCTTTTTATTACTCTTGAGAGGGTAGAAGTTTCAGTTTGAAACGTCACCTATATATGAAATCTATCTATAAAAATATAAATAGATATATATCGTTGCTGTTAGCTGCTGTCGAGTTGGCCCCTGACTCGCGGTGACCCCATGCATGACAGAACAAAACACTGCCCAGTTCTGCACCATATCCATGGTCGGTTGTGGATTGAACTGTTGTGATCTGTAGAGTTTTCACTGGCTGATTTTCAGAGGGAGATCACCAGGCCTTTCTTCCTAGTCTGTCTTAGTCTGGAAGCTCTGCTAAAACCTGTTCAGCATAATGGCAAGATGCAAGCCTCCACTGAGAGATGGGTGGTGACTGTGCATGAGGTACATTGGCTGGGAATCGAATCTGAGTCTCCTGCATGGAAGTCGAGAATTCAACCACCGAACCGCCACTGCTGACAAATATAATTTAATTAATCCTCACAATAGTCCTGTGAGATGGGTGTTAATTTTTCCATTAACAGATGAGGAAACTAAGGATTTGCCAAAGGCCCACAGCTGGTAAGTGGTGGATATGAAACTCAAGCACATACTTGTCAGACTCTAAATGTTTTTACCCTTCTTCTACTATGGGATGGTGTTGAATTGTCTGAGCTGGAGGCTGAAGGCGTAGGCAGGCATATCCTAAATGACCTTTTGGAATTTGGAGGGCATAGGATCTGTCAACACAGTACATAGACCTGGTCTCATTGCTGGGGCCCAACTAATGGTTCTCCAGGGGTTTGGTTTTGCTCTTAAAAATCTAGTATTTGAGCACTCTGTCGGAAAACAAAATGAGAAAATTCCAGATGTGTGATTTTCCAATAAACTTTTCTCATCAGGCGGAGGGCACGCCTAGGCTGATCTGTTCTTGGGTAAAAGCCCACAGGCCGCACTATGTAAGTGTCTTAGTTACCTTGTGCTGTTGTAACAAATACCACAAGTGAGTGGTTTTAAAGAACATGAATTTTTTTCTCATAATTCTGGAGGCTAAAAGTCCAAATCAAGGTCTCTGCCATATTGATTCTCTCCTTGTCGGTAGCCCTGGGCATTCTGTGGCTCCTTGGCTTGAGGACGATCCTCATGTGGTGTCTGTCTTTCCCCATGTGTGTCTCTGTGTCTATCCTGGTCTTTTTATAACTCAGAAGTGATTAGGTTTAGGATGCATCCTACACTGGTATAACCTCGTTAATATAAAAGATAAACTCATTTCCAAATGGGATCACATCCACAGGTGCAAGGGGCCAGAATTCAATGCATATTTTAGGGGGACACAATTCAATGCGTAACAACAGGGCAGCCCAGTGAGTCCTGGGCAGTGTACTGGAGGCCCCCTGGGCAGTATGTAGGATTGTCCTTGTATATACCACGGATGATTGGGTGTGTGACTCTGTGCTGCCTTCATTCCTACAACTATCAGGATACATAATTCCAAGTAGCAGAAAACCCAACTCAAACTGGCTGAAACCATAGGGAGTATTTATTAGCTAACACAACTGGGAAGTCTTGAAGTAGGTCTGGCTTGTTGTTGTGTGCCTGTGAGTCAGTTTTGACCCATAGTGACCCCATATGACAAGAAGAACCGCTCCATAGGGTTTTCTTGGCTGTAATCTTTACAGAAGCAGATTGCCGGATCTTTCTCCTGTGAAGTTGCTGGGTGGGTTTGAACTGCCAACCTTTTGGTTGGCAGCTGGGAGCTTAACCACTTGTGCCACCAGGGCTCCTAGGGCTGGCTTAGGCCTGGGTTAACCTAGCATCTCTATAGGAGCATTGAGGACCTGGTTTCTTTACAACTTCTAAATGGAGTCAAGGAGCCTGGTGGCACAATGATTCTTTGCTTGGCTGGTAACCAAAACGTTGGTGGTTTGAACCCACCCAGTTGCTCCATGGGAGAAAGATCTGGAAATCTGCTCCCACAAAGATGACAGCCTAGAAAATTCTCTGAGGCAGTTCTACTCTGTCACATGGGGCTGCTCCGAGTCAGAATCGACTTGATGGCACACAACAACAACAAATGAAGTCAACTTCTTTCAAAAACTGGTTCCTCTTTGTGGTTGCAAGATAGTTGCCAAAGATCCCCTGGGGCTACAGCTTCTCGGTGTGGTGGTTTCAAATGTCCACAAATTCTTTGACCCTTCGGTGAAAAGGCAGAAGGAAGACACTTCCCCTCTCCTTGAGTGTGGGCTGAACTTAGCGACTTGCTTCTAACAAATGGAAAAAAAGCAAAAGTGATGCATGATAACTTCAGAGACAAGGCTGTAAAAGATAATGCAGCGCTCTGCTTGCTCCCTCTCAGATCACTCGCTCTGGGGAAAACAAGCTGCAGTGTTGTAAGGACACTCAAGCAGCCCTGTGAAGAAGCCCACAAAGCCACTGGAAAGTCTTGAAGTCGGTTGGGCTGGTGTAATCCACTGAGCTTGGAAGCTGCTCCTCCAGCTCCAGTCAAGCCTTTAGCTGATGGCAGCCCTGAGCTGGAGTCACTCAGCTAAGCTGTTCTTGGATTCTTGACCCACAGGCACTATGAGATAATAAATATTTGTTGTTTTATGCCACTAAATTTTGGGGTAATATATTAACCGGCAATAGATAACTAATACATTCAGCCTCATCTAGGGAGAAAATGTGCTCTGGAAACTCTTGCAGAAAGTGAGGAAGTTCTCTCCCAGAAGCTTCCAGCAAACCTTGCCTTGCATCTGATTGTCTCAAACTGAATTATAGGTCTATCCTTCAATTAGTGACTGACCAGTGGATAGAATGAGGCTGATAACCTCAGGTCTGGGCAACTTCTGAGGGCCACTATCCCACAATACGTGGGCTGAGGGGGGAGATGTGGAAAACTGAACCAAAGTTGGGGTGATTAGCAAGAAGAGGACCACGAGGTTCCAGACCATGTCTCTCTAGGCTCCTTCCAAGGTAGGAATGTGGGGCCGCTAAAAACAGAGTGAGTGGATGCTTAGGAGACACTGAACTTCTGTTAAGGGTGATGGAAAAATTCAGGAATGGTTAATGGTGATGGTTGAACGATATGATGAGCATAATTAATGTAACTGAACAGTATAAGTGAAGACTGTAGAAACGGCAAATGTCTTGTTACCTATATATTTAATCTGCTGCCTTCAAGTCGATTCTGACTCATATTGACCCTATGACCCTATAGCAACCCTATACATATATTTACCACAATAAAAACAAAAAATAGCCCAAAGTGATTAACTGTAAATTAGGAATTTATGAATTTTAACTTAGTTCTGAGATTCTATGAGGAAAAAACGAGTTAGATGTTGCTAGCCCATGGTGGAAGCCCAGTGTGCCCTGGTGGCCTGGCATGTGTTCTCGGAGGCCCAGAGCTCTTCCAGGCAATGGCCTCCTTCGGAGAAGACACCATTCCCTGCCCTGGGTGCTGCTGTGGGACACCTCCTTTCCAGGCTGATGTCATTCCAGGCTGGAGGTCACTAGTGAGGCAAAATAGGACCTCTCTAAACTCTGTTAACAAAAAGTCCTTGTTTGGGGTAATGGTCACTCCCTTTGGGAAAACAACCACCATTCTTGATAAGTGCAATTTTTTTTTTTCCTGCTAAAAAACAGCTGCTCTGAATTTCTTGGAAGTGGTTCAATACTGTTGAAATTCTGGGTCAAGTAGAGAGAATTTTCACTGTCATGAGTGATCTAAGGACTGATAAACTCAACTGAAGGAGTTAGGAGGAAGTCAGCTCGGATGTATACGTGGGTTCTGTTGTGTTCTGCTTTCTGGTGACAGCTTTATTGAGATATTCACATACCATACAGTTCACCCACTGAAAATATATAATTCAATGGTTTTTAGTATATCCACAGAGTTGTGCAACTATCACCACAATAAATTTTAGCACATTTTCATTTTCGTCACCCATAAAAGAAACCCCATACCCTTTAGCCGTTGTTAGGTGCCATCAAGTCGATTTTGACACATAGCAACCCCATGTGACAGAACAGAACTGCCTTATAAGGTTTTCTAGGCTGTAATCTTTTTTTTTTTTTAAATAATGTTTTATTGTGTTTTCAGTGTAGGTTTACCCAGCAGCTTAGGTTCCCATTCAACAATTTCTACACAAGTGTTTAGTGACAGTGGTTACATTCTTCACAATGCATGAACATTCTCATTATTTCCATTCTGGTTGTTCCTAGATGGCTGCTAAAAAGTTTTTCAGACCCCAGACACTACTCAGCAAACTAGGATGTAGAACACAGCTTTATAAACTATATTATGCTGATTGACTGAGATGTCCCATGAGACTATGGTCCTAATCCTTCAAATCCAGAAATCCAATCTAAGACATATCTGTAACTGTGTCCCCTATATGCTTTATTATATATCTGAATATGTGTACATACAGTCACATAGATGCATATACATATACATATGCATACACCTATATATACACACTTATATATAGCCTGTAATCTTTATAGGAGCAGGTTGCCAGATCTTTCTCCCATGGAGCCACTGAGTAGGTTTGAACTGTCAACCTTTCATTTAGCAGCCAAGTGCTTAACTGTTGTGCCTCCAGGGATCCCCTCCCAGCTGTAGGCAACCATTAATCTACTTTCTGTCTTTTACATGTATGTTTTAAGTATATGCTTTTTTTATCTGCAAGCAGCAGATAAGATACTTGAAAAAAATGGAGAAAAATCATTTTCTCTAAATAAACTATAAGGTGTGGGGTAGATTCTTGCCATGGAACATTCTACGTTGCTTGTGTGTTTTCTGACTGACCTTTTTTTTTGTCAAATGGGCTGTAGTTTTGCTGAAATGGTTTGAGAGCTCTATTGTAATTGATCCTTGTTGTTTGGAAAGGTGGTGGGTGCAGGGAAGGTAGGTGTGGGGGCTGACCTGGGCTAGGAAGAGGGGTGGGAGGATGGGTCTAGGGGGTAGTATGGTGGGAGAGGTTGTGGAAACAGAGCAGGAGAGGAAAACCACAGAGACCCAGGGGGTGGACAGGGAGGAGTTGACATTCCAGTACAGTGGTGACCTGGTTTGCCAAGGTCTTGGAGCCAGTCCAGACTAGCCTGACCACGGACCTCAGCTCTAGGGGCTCAGGGCCCCTTCCTTAGTCAGCCAGGCTGAATCATGGCCCCAGATCAAGGTGAGCTGTGGAGGAATGACGAGGATTGGGGTTCAAAGGTGAAATTCCTTTGATTGTCTAAGTTCCTCCAAGGCCTGAGTGATGAAGGTCTCCTCCTCACCTCCTCTGGCCTTCCCTGTCTCTGTCAGCCAGGAGCCTGCTCTTGACTTCCCGGCTGCCCTCACACAAGGCAGGCTGAGGGGAGGATCCAGCCATGCCTCTCCGAGTGGCCACCCTTGACTCTGGCCCCAGTGGCTCTTTGGAGGCTTTGAGCCTGACTTCAGGCCCACCTCTGCCTCTGCTTCCCTCTGGTGACCTGGGAAAGGCCTCTGTCCCTCTCTGGACCTCAGTCTCCCCATCTGTACAATGGGGGTACAAAGGAATGACCTCTCAGGGCTTTTCCAGGTCTCTTTTCCTGCGAGACTTGTTCAGTTTAGGATAATGGTAGGTCATCACTCTACAGTTGGCAGGGCGTTTCGTTACATTGCTTACTGCTCTCATTTACTGTTATTTAGAGCTGTGTCTCAGCAGCATGGCCAGGGGTCTGAGATCCCAGGCCTGGGGGAGGGACAGCCTGGGTTTGAGTCACAGCTCAGTTGCTAGTGAGTGCTGCGCCTTTGGGCAAATACCCATCCTGTCTATGGCTCAGTTTCCTTCTCTGTAAAACAGAATGCATTAGAACCTATCTCATAAGGGCGTGTGAAGATTCAATGGGACAGTGCGTGTAAAGTGCCCTGCGCATAGTAGCTGCTCGATGTATTCTATCGACACAAGTGTGAAAAGTTGTGGGATTGCCCAGGCCACCCAGGCCAGGTGCTCTGTCTACCACACTGTGTCACCTCCCCCCAGGTGCACAGTGGAAAGCCAGGATCTTCTGGATGTTCCTGAATCCAAATGCCTGAGAGGTAAGGCTGACTGGGGACACGTCTCTCCTGCGCTCGGGCAGATGGTCTGGTTTAGTGCTCACTGGTGGCATGCTGAAAGGGGTCTTGGAGAAATTCTGGAGCAGCGGGCCAGGGAAGGTGCCTAGGCTAGCTTTAATCCAGGAGGCTAGGATGAGTTGGGGTATGGTGGCTTGTGAGGTGAGCCTCTGGCAGCTGGGCAACGCCATGTCCTGTTCACTGGAGGCCCTGTTCTTCCTTCTTGTAGAGGCAGCATTGGGTGAGGGCAGGGCCCCAGGTGGGGATATAGTCCCCGGGGAATCATTTCCCTTCTTGCAGTCTGTCCCTCCCCTCCCTCATCCTGAGTCCTGCTCATCGTGGACGGGCATGGTGTGGCCCATGAAGAACTTTCTCTGGAGCCCACCTTCTTCCTGTCCCCACCCTCACCCCGTTCCTCCTGGGCCTGCCTCACCTGCTCCCACTTGGCCTCTCCCCTCTGCTGCTATCAAGTTGGTTCTGACTCATAGTGACCCTATGTGTGTCAGGATAGAACTGTGCTGTAGGTTTTTCAGAAGTAGATCACCAGCCCATTCTTCCGAGGTGCCTCTGGGTAGAATTGAACTTCTAACTTTTCAGTTAGCAGCTGAGTACGTTAACTGTTTGGACCACCCAGGGACTCCTCACCAAGGCCGGATTAATGCATGTGAGGGCCCTAACCATTGATAATCTGTGGTGCCCCCTCCTCTACTTACTCATGAATTTTCGCAGGATATGTGTGTTTTATATATATATGTGTGTGTGTGTGGTGTGTGTGTCTTAGCTATTCCATGATGTTAACTTCTTTTTAAATGTGACTATAATATTAGTAATTGAACATAAAAATGGCATATGCTATTTTAGCAGAATGAGATGAACTGGATTATAAAAGTTTTAGTGAATGCGGGGTACCAAGATTTTTATTATATACCACATTTTCTACAAAAAGACTATTCCACATATTCTACAACAAAGAAATGAGTCAGCGAACTTAGTTGTTTCAACAATCAATGTAAAATTCTGCTGATCTCCCACGACGAAAAGTTGACTTTCACTAATTTTGCTTTAAATGACTCATGCTTTAATTTTGATGCTTGTTTCATAATAAATGCTATAATTATAAATGAACAAATGAAAAAGTCATAAAGAAAATACAATGATCAGAAAACAAATATTACAACAAATTACTATATTTTATTTTTAGATAAAGCTTTCATCTCTAACATGTTATAAATAAAAACATTTTTTGCTAGTCTTTGCTCTTACAAATTCTTCAATGATTTCATCACAATTAAGCTGCTGAACAATATCTTACTTCCATACATAATAAAGATAATGAATTGAATCTTTCCTGAATCATTGTACGCTGAGGATTTTTGAGTCTCTTTAGGGACGAAAACGCGTATTCTGTTGTGCAGTTTGTGATCATTACAGTTAGGAATACGTGCCAAGCAATTTCAACATTGGGAAATACACATCGTGTTTTATCTTCTCTTATGGAATCATACAGGCCTACACGAGTAAAATATGTCTTTCCTGAATCTGTAAAGTTAGATCTCATATAAGAATGAAATTGTTGAACTTCTCTGTAAAGGTTAGTAGGTAAGTCATTGGGATAAACTTGCACTAATTTCTTGGATGCCTTCATGCATTCTTCATCACGTATAGCTACCTTGTTTAAGAAGGACAATCTATTTGAAAGAACTTCATACACTTTCATTCTTCTTTTCATGCAAGATTCAAGTGTGTCAATGATGGTGTAATATGTGGTTATGAGAAATTCATCTCGGACACTCAATGATACTTCTGAATCACCTCCGTCATTTACTTGTTTCTTTCTAATGCTTCTGTGACAGTGAACTGCTTGGTAAATCAGTATATGGCAGTTTTTGTTTTGTTGTATTTTCAATATCGTCTTCAAAATTATGTAAATACCCTGTTGATGACTGGTAGAGATCTGTACATGTCTTTAAATTTACTTCTCAGTCTTGGAGAACTTGACCTGTCTGATGAAAATGCTGCAATATATTATTCCACATAACCAACCTAAATACACACTCTAGTCTTTGCATTTTGTTGGTGATGTTTTCAGCTTCTCTTTTGGTATTTCCTTTTTGTGTCTGGGCTTCAGCAATATTTTCTAAGGCATCTAGAATCTGAGTGTACTACAATTCCAAAATTGCACTTGTTGCTACAGCGTGTGCTTTCCAACATGTATTAGAAAGACATTTTAATACTTGGTTATTTCCTAAATATGTTTTAAGAACTGCCCATCTGTGAGTAGAGGTGGCAAAAAATGTGTAAAGCAACTGAACAGTAGGAAAAAAATCAACTGCTTCCAGACAAAAATCTATTGCACTATGTCCTACAAGATTAAGTGAATGCTCAGCACGTAGTATGAAAATGGCATAGTCATTACATTCTAAAATTTTCTGTTGCATGCCTTTATAATGCCCTTACATATTGGCAGCATTGTCATAGGACTAGCTTTTGCACTTAGAAAAATCGATTTTGCAAAGTTACGTAATGAAGTATTTGGTTTGCAGTTTCTTCACCTGTATGACTTTTTAAGCTAGTAATTGTGATAAACTGCTCAACCATTTTTCCATCTGTTGGAGATACGTATCTTAAAACAATATTTAGCTGATCTGTATGAGAAAGATCAGGAGTAGAATCTGTAAACAAACTGAAATACCGAACTATACTTATTTCACTGAAAATCGTTGATCTAACTTTATCACTTATTAAGCTTATTAATTTTTCACACATTGTTTTAGATGTATATGATGGGTTGCCCTTTCCTGTATTACCATATTTTGAGGTGTGACCTGCTAAAAATGGATCAAACTGAGCAACAAGTTCAAGTAAACTGAAAACATTTCCATTTTGTGGGGACCCAAACACTTCATTTCTTCATCAAAAAGAGCCCACTTTTAGCGATTGTTATAATGACAGCAGCAATGCACTGCAAAACGACTTTCCAATACTGATGTTCTTCATTAATTTGTGTTTCCAGTTCAAGAGTTAAGCCAAAATCATGTCTTCGGTTTAAATATGACAACATAAAATCTCTGTGAATTGAACTGTTTTCATGTTTACCAATCATATACATATTCAAGTTGTACCAGTCACTAAATCCATCCATAGCAAATTG
>NW_004443966.1:19776780-19778157 GCF_000243295.1 Trichechus manatus latirostris | reverse complement strand
AAAATAAAATACTTAGGAATAAATCTAACCAGGGATGTAAAAGACCTATACAAAGAAAACCACAAAATGCTACTGCAAGAAACCAAAAGAGAGCTACATAAGTGGAAAACATACCATGCTCATGGATAGGTAGAGTCAACATTGTGAAAATGACAATTCTACCCAAAGCAATTTACAAATACAATGCAATCCTGATCCAAATACAAATAGCATTCTTTACAGAGATGGAAAAACTAATCATTAACTTTATATGGAAAGAGAAGAGGCCTGATATCAGAACCTACTATACAGCAACAGTAGTCAAAACAGCCTGCTACTGGTATAATGACAGATACATTGACCAATGAAACAGAATTGAGAACCCAGATAGTAAACTCACCTACCTACGTTTACCTGATCTTCGACTAGGGCCCAAATCCATCAAATGGGGGAAAAGACAGTCTTTTTCACAAATGGTGCTGGCAAAACTGGATGTCCATCTGCAAGAAAATGAAACAAGACCCATACCTCATCATACACAAAAACTAATTCAAAAGGATCAAAGATCTAAATTTAAAACCAAAAACTATAAAGATTATAGAAGAAAAAAATAGGATCAATGCCAGAGGCTCTAATACACTGCATTAACATGATACACACCATAACTAACAACACACAAACTCCAGAAGATAAGCTAGATAACTAGGATCTTCTAAAAGTTAAACACTTATGCTCATCAAACGACTTCACCAAAAGAGTAAAAAGAGAACCTACAGACTGGGAAAAAATTTTTGGCTGTGACAAATCCAACAAAGGTCTAATCTCTAAAATCTACAAGAAAATTCAATACTCTACAACAAAAAGACAAATAACCCAATTAAAAAATGGGCAAAGTGTATGAACAGACACTTCATCAAAGAAGACTTTCAAGCAGCTAACAGACACATGAGGAAATGCTTGCAATCACTAGCCATTAGAGAAATGCAAATAAAAACCACAATGAGATTACCATCTCACCCCAGCATCACTGGCATAAATAAAAAAAAACAGAACATAACAAATATTGTAGAGGCTGCAGGAAGATTGGAAGTCTTATGCACTGCTGGTGGGGATGCAAAATGGTACAATCATTTTGGAAAACAATATGGCGCTTCCTTAGAAAGCTAGAAATAGAAATACCATATGATCCAGCAATCCCGCTCCTAGGAACGTGGGGATGGAAAAACACTAAATAGACAATAGGTAAGTGGTTACTTTGGTGAAGGGCAAGACAGTACCCAACTCTGGGGAAGCCAGCACAACTTGTACAAGGCAAGGTTGTGGAAGCTCCATAGACACATTCAGACTCCCCGAGGGACCGAATTACTGGGCTGAGGGCTGTGGGGACCATGGTCTCAG
>NW_004443966.1:19766238-19775937 GCF_000243295.1 Trichechus manatus latirostris | reverse complement strand
CTTTGCCAACACCACAATTCAAAGGCGTCAGTTCTTCTTTGGTCTTTCCTATTCATTGTCCAGCTTTCGCATGCATATGATGCGATTGAAAATACCATGGCTTGGGTCAGGCTCACCTTAGTCTTCAAGGTGATATCTTTGCTTTTCAACACTTTAAAGAGGTCTTTTGCAGCAGATTTGCCCAGTGCAATACGTCCTTTGATTTCTTGACTGCTGCTTCCACGGGTGTTGATAGTGGATCCAAGTAAAATGAAATCCTTGACAAATTCAATCTTTTCTCCATTTATCATGATGTTGCTTATTGGTCCAGTTGTGAGGAATTTTGTTTTCTTTATGTTGAGGTGTAATCCATACTGAAGACTGTGGTCTTTGATCTTCGTCAGTTAAGTGCTTCGAGTCCTCTCCACTTTTAGCAAGCAACGTCGTGTCATCTGCATAATGCAAGTTGTAATGAGTCTTCCTCTAATCCTGACGTCCCATTCTTCTTCGTATAGTCCAGCTTCCCAGATTAACCAAAGATTAGACAGGTCCACAAAACAAAATGAGACTAAATGGGCACACTAGCCCAGGGGCAAGGACTAGAAGGCAGGAGAGGACAGGAAAGCTGGTAGTAGGGAACCCAAGGTCGAGAAGGGGGAGTGTTGACATGTCATGGGGTTGGTAACCAAAGTCATAAAACAATATGTGGAAAAAAATTATATTTGAAAATTAGTGAGTAAAACAAATGATTTGGAACATTTAATTTTGTTCTTCAGGTCTGAGATAGTCAAAAAAATAGTACTTACAAGGCAGTAGGAAATAATTTCATTCGTTTGTCGTACGATGTTCGTTGGCAGGCCCTTCACAGATCTCCACGAGTGTTTTTTGTCTTGAAGTAAGACTTAAAAACTTGCACACTCACTTTCCATCCTTTGATGCCAATGGGGTCAAGGGCGCGCAAAGAGCATGATACAAATGATCAGTCTGAAGACGTGTTTTGGTTCGCTTTGCACGGGACCAGATGCCTCACGAGTCACGTGATCATAGTGCTGCCGGCTTGTTCTTACGTGGTCAATGAGAGAGAACTGAACGAGAGAGAGCTGAGGCTACACCTGAACAGTCCGAAATGAAAAGGAAAATATAATGTTCTCGTATACACATTTTATAAAATGGTATCAATTTCATTTCGTGCCCTGCCGGTTCTCTTCCCCAGCTGGGCTTGCTTTTCCTTGTGTCCTGTCTGCTTGGCATCTATGAATCTTTGCTTTGGGCAAGTGGTGCTCCTGTTTTGTTGATGCCCTAAGCACGTGCTTAATTTGCTTGTTGGGTAAGCCATCCCTGCTCCTCGCCTACATGGATTTCTCTTATTTTGCCCAAAAGAAGGAAGGTAAAAACCACCCTGATTGGCCTGTCTGCCCCATCCAGGTCCTGTCCAGTTCCTTCCTCCCATTCCCCACTCCTCACAGGTAAGGAGCGAGGCCTGTCTGGGGGCAGAGACAGTGCTCTCTGACTGTGGTGGCCCTGCTCAGGGGACTCTTGCTCCCAGAGGGGCCGCATATATTTCTCAAGGTCACCAGCTGGGAAGAAGCAGAGCCATCTCCAACCTAGCTGGTTTGATTCCGAGCGGTGACCTCACTCTTCTCAGTTTTATCTTTCCCCAGTGCCTTCCATGGCTCTCTGGAGTTTTTCCTTGAACTGCTGTCTTGGAGAGTAGGAAATTGGCATGAAGCCAGCAGGCTGTGGATGGCCATTCTTCACTTAGGCAAAACCTACCCTGACCTAGCTCTCCTTAAAGCGCCTCAGTATACAACCACAGGAATGCAAATAGCACAAAAACTCCAAGGAAAGAAAAACGCCAACACTGACCCGGATGCTATGGCCTTTTCTCATTCCTCCCCCTCTAGTACTTGACATTATCAACTCTGCTTTTCTACAACCCCCTCCTGGTTCTTTTCTGCCTTCTCTAAAAACTTCTTGTCTCTTTCCAGGAGCCTCACCTTCCTCCCAACCCCAGCCATGGGGGCCACTAAGCCTCAGCCTTCAAATCCTAATTCATCCTTCTCCTTGAAGGCTGGAATCCTTTGAAGGCTCACCTGTGTTCATGTCTTCCATGCTGCCTCCCCTGACTGTGACCTCCCTGAGGGCAGGGCCTCTATATTCCTTGGACGCCACTCTACTCATCACCTAGCCCAGTGCCTGGACCAGAGCCATCTAAGGCTGCATGGTGTGGGAACGAATAAATGCGCCTCTCTCACACCCCTCAGTTGTTACCCCACATGGTCTGGCCCCACCTAACCATCCACACCGACCTTGGAACTTCAGAGTTTTGAACGTAGAAGGCGAAACAACCCATGTGTCCACTGGCAGATGAGTGGAGAAACAAAATGTGGTGTTTACATATGATGGAGTATTATTCAACCATAAAGAGAAATGAAGTTCTGATATGTGCTATGTGACATGGATGAACCTTGAAAACATTATTCTGAGTGAAATAAGTCAGACACCAAAACCAAACTGTTGCTGTGGAGTCGATTCTGACTTATAGCGACCCTACAGGACAGAGCAGAACTTCCCCATAGGGTTTTCAAGGCTATAATCTTTACTGAAGCAGACTGCCACGTCTTTCCCCCGTGGAGTGGCTGGTGGGTTCAAACCACTGACCTTTTGGTTAGCTGCCAGGCACTTAACCACCGCACCACCAGGGTTCCTTAAGTCAGGCAAAACAGGACAAATATTGTATGATCTCAATTATATGCATGATCCACAATAGGCAAATGTATAGAGATAAAATTTGTTAGTGGATACCAGGGGTTGTAGGGAGAGGGATATGAGGAATTATTGCTTAAGGGACACAGAATTTCTGTTAAAGGTGACAAAAATCATTTGGAAATTGTTATGGATTGAACTGTATCCCCCTCAAAATCTGTGTTGTAAATCTTAACTATGCCTGTAGTTATAATCCACTTTGGGTATAGGTTGTCTTTGTTAGGTTAATGAGGCAGGATTAGTGTGGGGTTTGTCTTGAGTCAATCTCTTACAAGATATAAAAGGAGCAGATTAGGCTAGCAGAGACGGGGGAAGATAGACGCCAAGCCACGTGGAAATCTCCAAGGAACCAGGAAATAGCTGAGGAGACAAGTACCTTCTTCCAGAGCTAACAGAGAGAGAAAGACTTCCCCTAGAGCTGGTGCCCTGATTTCAGACTTCTAGCCTCCTAAACTGTGAGAAAATACATTTCTGTTTGTTAAAGTCATCCACTTGTGGTATTTCTGCTATAGCAGCATCAGATCCCTAAGACAGAATTGGATATCGTAATGGTTGCACAATGTGGTGAATGTAATTAGTGTTACTGACTTGCACAATTAAAAACAGTTGAAACAGCAAATGTTTTGTTATACGTATTTTACCACATTAAAAGAAAAAAAAAGATGCTATGTAGTTCATAAAATCTCTTGTAAGATAACCAGGCTTGGATGACAAGTTGTCAGGGTCATTTTCTAAATCACGTCAGAGGACTGCCTCGGTGGTGACCTTGCTGACCCCTGCAGGGCTCAGATGCTGCAGCTGGCCCACTGAGGCTGCCTCGGGCAGTGCTGCCACCACATGGACCAGAGTGGATTCCACTTGGCACCTACCTTGTTATGTCACTACCTTCTCAACCAGATTTCATGAGGGGGCATCTGATTGGTGGAGCACAACTCACATCACTGGGAAAATGAGTTTCTGGCTTCTGTCTTGAGGAGACTCACTGTGACGTCATGTGTGCAGAGCAGAGCTGCTCCACAGGGTTTTCATGTTGTGACCTTTTGGAAGCAGATCGCCAGGCCTGTCTTCCAAAGCACCTCTGGGTGGGTTTGAACTGCCAACTTTTTGATTAGTAGTTGAGCAGTAACCATTTGTACTATTCAGGGACTCCCATGAGACAGAATTGACTGGGCAGCAAGGGGCTTGGTTTGCTTTACTTTTGGCCTTGAGGAGGGTGGAGCCATTAGATGGTGTCTTAGTCCCCTGGTGCTGCTGTAACACAAGTATCACAAGTGAGTGGCTTTAAAGAACAGAGATTTATTTATTCTGGAAGCTAAAAATCCAAATCAGGTTCTCCGCCATGTGTCAATTCATTCCTTGAAGGTGGTCCCGGGCGTTCTGTGGTTCCTTGGCTTGTAGGAGATCCTCACATAGCATCTGTCTTCCCCTGTGTGTGTGTCTAATCTGCTCTTTTTATAACTGAGAAGGGATTAGGTTCAGAGTACATCCTACACTGGTATGGCCTCATTAACATAACAAACCAAACCCAAACTCGTTGCTGTCCAGTCGATTCCAACTCATAGCAACCGTGTAGGACAGAGTAGAACTGCCCCATAGGGTTCCGAAGGAGTGGCTGGTGGATGTGAACTGCTGACCTTTTGGTTAGCAGCCAAGCTCTTAACCACTAACATAACCAAGGAAACCCTATTTCCAAACAGGATTACATATGCAGGTATAGGGGTTAGGATTCCAGCACATGTTTTGGGAGGAGGACATTTCATAACAAATCCCCAAAGGAGCAGTCTGTGGGAATTTGTGCCTGGGCAGCCCAGCCTGGGATGCCCACTGGTTTTTGATCAAAGCCAGGACGACCTTCATTAGCCCCATACACAAAGAGAAAGCAGCCCTGGTGGCCCAGTGATTAAGCACTTGACTATTAACTGAAAGGTTGGCAGTTCAAACCCACCAGCTGCTCTGTGGGAGAAAAGAGCTGGTCAAACCAGTTGCCTCCGAGTCAATTCCAACTCATAGTGACCCTAAAGGACAGAGTAGTATTGCCCCATGGGGGTTTTAAGGCTACAAATCTTTAAGGGAGAGACTGCCACATCTTTCTCCCTTGGAGAAGCTGGTGGGTTCGGACTGCTGATCTTTCGGTTAGCAGCCAAATGCTTAACCACTACGCCACCAGGGCTCCTCCATAAAGATTACAGCTTAGGAAACCCTATGAGGCAGTTCTACCCTGTCGTACAGGATCACTATAAGTTGGAATTGACTCCATGGCAAACAATGATGAAAGAGGATACAAAAAGAGAGACTGGTGACGCCACTAGGGCAGCTGGACAAACGTTCAGGTGTGCCGATGTTGTTATCTTTGCTGGGATCTACTGACTGAATTGCTGCCTCTTGCCTGCCAGATGGCAGCGACCCACAGAGCTTCTCAGGGACTGGCTTCCAACACCCATTCTTACTGCTGTGTCAGGGTGGCCATGTTCTACCTGCAGTGGCTAAGAGCTTTGTGGTAGGAGAAAAAGACCCCAGACTCAAATTTAATCAGAAGAGATTTTTATTAAGCCAAGACAAAGAATCATTCTAATGAGGGAGACCATCAGCACGTAGCCAGTACAGAGGCTGAGGGAATCCACTGAAGCGCAGTCATGGTGTCTATTACACGCTAAAGAGGACAAAGAAAACCATCACAAGGTCATGACTGGTAGCAGGTCAATTCATCACTTTTGTAGGTAGGGATACAGAAGCGGGAAATGGACCATGATTAGGATGCGTACATAATTACAGGTTAAAAAAGGTTACAGGATCGGTTCTGGGGTTTTAATTATCTGGCTACGTGGTGGCTGGGGTCGACTCATGATCATGCCATCCAGAGTCATAGTCACAAGGTGGTTATAAGACAATACCAGGACCTGAAGCTTTAACTTAAATCAGATAACATGCATCATGGAGCATTTCCTTCTTTGTTTTCCTTGTCGTTGCTAGGTGCAGTCGAGTCAGTTCCAGCTCATTGCGACTCTATGAACAACAGAATGAAACCCTGCCCAGTCCCGCGCCATCCTCACAATTGTTACTGTGTTTGAGCCCATTGTTGCAGCCACTGTGTCAATCCGTCTTGTCGAGGGTCTTCCTCTTTTTCGATGACCCTCTACTTTACTAAGCATGATGTCCTTCTCCAGGGACTGCTCCCTCCTGTTAACCTGTCCAAAGCACAGGAGATGAAGTCTCACCATCCTGGCTTCCAAGGGGCACTCTGACTGTGCTTCTTCCAAGACAGATGTGTTCGTTCTTCTGGCAGGCAGTTTATGTTATATTCGATATTCTTCATCAACACCATACTTGAAAGGCATCAATTCTTCTTCAGTCCTTCTTGTTCATTGTCCAGCTTTCACATGCATACGAGGAGATTGAAAGTACCATGGCTTGGGTCAGGTCGATGTTAGTCCTCAAAGTGACATCCTTGCTTTCCAACGCTTTAAAGAGGCCTTTTGCAGCAGATTTGCCCATTGATTTCTTGACTGCTGCATCCATGGGTGTTGATTGTGGATCCAAGTAAAACAAAATCCTTGACAACTTCAATCTTTTCTTCCATTTATCATGATGTTGCTTATTGGCCCAGTTGTGAGGATTTTTGTTTTCTTTATGTTGAGGTGTGATCCATACTGAAGGCAGTAGCCTTTGATGTTGATCAATACGTGCTTCAGGTCCTGTTCACTTTCAGCAAGGAAAGTTGTGTCATCTGCATATGACAGGATATTAATGAGTCTTTCTCCACCCGATGTCGTGTTCTTCTCCATATAGTCCAGCTTCTCCGATTATTTGCTCAACACACAGATTGAATAAATATGGTGAAAGGATACAACCTTGATACAAAACTTTCCTGATTTTAAACCAGGCAGCATCCCCTTGTTCTGTTCAAACAACTGCCTCTAGGTCTGTGTACAGGTTCCACATGAGCACAATTAGGTGTTCTGGATTTCTCATTCTTCACAATGTTATCCATACTTTATGATCCGCACAGCCAAATACCTCTGCGTAGTCAATAAAATTCAGGTACATATCTTTCTGGTATTCTCTGCTTTCAGCCAAGATCCATCTGACATCATCAATGATAGTCCTCTTTCCACATCCTCTTCTGATTCTGGCTTGAATTTCAGGCAGTTCCCTGTTGTCTCAGGCTGGATTCTCTACAGAAGCAAAATCAGTGCAGCATATAAATATATATGTAAAACCCAAACCAAACCCGTTGCCGTAGAGTCAGTTCTAAAAACCCATTGCCATCGAGTCACTTCTGACTCATAGTGACCCTACAGGACAGAGTAGAAGTGCCCCATAGAGGAGCGCCTGGCCGATTCAAACTGCAGACCTTTTGGTTAGCAGCTGTAGCTCTTAACCACTATGCCACCAGGGTTTCTGACTTACATATAGAGAGATTTATATCAAGGAAATGACTCACATGGTTGTTGAGGCTAGCAAGTCCCAAGCCCATAGGTCAGGCTGGAGGCTTCTCCTGACTCATGAGGCCACAGGGGTTGGCAAATCCAAGACAGGAAGGTCAGAGAGCAGACCTCTGGCTCACAGGCTCTGTAGGCTGATGAATCCCAAGATCGGCAGGCAAGATGGAGGGTAAGCTGCTAGCTCAAGTCCCAAGAGTTGGAGGTCAGATGAATAGGAGCCAGCTGTCAGGTCCAGAGCAAGCAAAAGCCATCGAGCCTTGCCAGAAAGTCCACCTATGTTGGATGCAGGCCACATCCCCAAGGAAACTCCCTTTCAATGAGTGGTTGCTCACAACAGAGCCTATCATGGAGGTGATCACACTGTATCTTATCATGGAGGTGATCACATCACTAAAAAGTTGCCAGACTACATCACAACTGCCACACCACTGAGGATCATGGCCCAGCCAAGCTGACACACAACCTTAACCATTACACCTGTTGATCGATGTACTGTTGCAACCATTGTTGAATTATCTTCAGCAAAATGTTACTTGCTTGTGATATTAATGATATTGTTTGATAATTTCTGCATTCTGTTGGATCACCTGTCTTTGGAATGGGCACAAATATGGATCTCTTCCAGTTGGTTGGCCAGGTACCTGTCTTCGAGATTTCTTGGCATAGACGAGTGAGCACCTCCAGTATTGCTTTACTGTACTTAGGTACCATTATTTATTAACCAGTCTAGAAACCTGTTGTCCCAGCTTTTCTACCACATAACTAGGGAAAATTGGACCTTATTCTAGCTTTCCTTAATGTGGCCAAGCCCTGTAAGATTTAGGGGGTCTCTACTCTCCCGATTAAATTTCATTGGCTCTCCCCAAGCCTGGAACCTGCTTCTCCTTCCCACTGTATCTAAGGAGGTAGGAGTCTTCATCAAAGCTTGATTTGGATTCAACTCTTGTTTAGTCAGACAATGTCCTTTTTGTAAAGGCATTTCCTTTTTTTAATAGGGAGAAGAATCTTCTGGAAAAATATATGGAATTTTAAAAAACATTTTTATTGAGGTATACCTCGTATTTGATAAAATGCAAAAATTAAGTGTATATAGTTTAGTGAATCTTTACATATGTAGATAGAATAAGATAGAGTATATTTCTAGCACACTAGAAAGTTCTCTTGTGCCCCCTCTTAGTCATTACCCCACAAGGAAACCATTTCTAACCCTATAAATTAATTTTGCCAATTCTTGAACTTCATAAAGATGAAATTCAAGGGCACGTACCCTTTTGTGTGTGGCTTTTTTCACTCAGCATGAAAGACTTACGAGATTTGTTTTTTCCTGTTTGTCCTTTTCCCCAGAGTTCTACAATGAGAAAATATGACTCTAATTTAGCTAATTGTTATTTTTTTTAAACAAATAGAATCTTTAAAAATAGTAGCAATAACTGCCAATTACAAAGTTTTCATAAAATATGAGGGCTTTTTTTTTTTTTTTTCCCACAAGAAGAAAAATAGAACTTTAAAAATCAGGAACTATTCAGAGTTTATAATCTCATGTATAAATAATGACTATAAGATGTATGCTGCCCCAGAGCTGGCAAGGTGGCTCTGACCTCCTCCTGGCCCCTCATTACTCCCTGCCCCAGCCCCAAGGTATCCACACATCCTAACAGAAGTCAGCCTGTGGCTGGACCCCACTGCAGGGACCAGAGGAAGCCCCAGCCAAGGCAGGGACATAGGCAGGCATCTCAGGGGCCTGCTAGGGTGGCACCAAGGACGAAGACCGAGGGTTGTCCTTGTGCTTGGGGGAGCCTCTCTGGCTAAAGACATTCCAGGCTGGGACTTAATACTCCATTCTGGGAGGGGCTGTGTGTGAGCTGGAGTCAGCCGGAGGAGGAGGGAGGCCGAGTGCCTCACAGCTCTTTGCTTAGCCTTGAGCTGGGGTTATAAACCTGGCTGGTGGCCCCAGGGCCAGAGTCGTCCCAGCAGGCCCTGCTGCAGTGGAGCAGGAACTGTAGCGGTCTTGGGGACAGTATGCTGGCCAGGGGACTCCCCCCACGCGCAGTCCTGCTCAAAGGCTGCCAGCCCCTCCTGAGTGCCCCGCAGGAGGGACCATGGCATCCCAGGGTGCCAATTGGAGGAGGAGCCAGCAGCATCTGCACTCGAAGCCCTCGCCCCTACAGCGAGGTCCCTTCCCTTGGTGACAATGGCTGGCTGAACCTGTACCATTTCTGGAGGGAGAAGGGCATGCACCGAATCCACTACCACCATATCCAGAATTTCCAGAAATTTGGCCCCATTTACAGGTAAGCCTGGCAGAGAGTGGGGGCCGGCAGAATTGGGTGGTGGAGGGGCTTGAGCAGCCCAGCTGTGCTGCGCTTTCCCTAAGCGGTTGGCTCCCCCATTCCAAGCTCCTCATCTACCTTCTGATTTGATCTCTTCCAGGTCTGGGGAAGGTGGCAGGAGAAGGGAAAGGCTTCTCAGATTGCTGGTCAGCTTCTGGCGCCCAGGTCTCAATTCCCCAGGC
>NW_004443966.1:19725035-19765738 GCF_000243295.1 Trichechus manatus latirostris | reverse complement strand
CTTCGAGCCACACCTGGGTTCTGTTCTGAGAGCACAGTTGAGAGGGACAGGAGGTGGTGGAGGTGGCGGGTGGGGTCGGGGAAGGGAGACAAGGAGGCGCAGTGCATTTCGCCTTAAGTGAGATGGCGTTTTATCACCTCGGCTCCAGTGGGACTTCAGGAAGACTTTGGGGGTGCAGGGAGCTGGGGAAACGGCGCGGGTATGAAAGGTGGGCCAGTGCGGGGTGGGGTGGGGTGGGTGAGTTGCTTGTTTGTGTTGGGTCTAGCTGCCCACTCCTCAGGTCACTCTCCTTCTCCCACAATCCCTTTTGAAGTCTTAACTGGAGTCTTACAACAGGTGGGGGTAGGGCAGGAGGTGGGGGGAGTGGGCGGGGGCTGCTGAGCACTTGGACTTGGGAGAAGGTTGCTCCCCTTTCTCTTCCTCCTGTCTCTGCACCTCCTAGGCCTGTGGTGTCCCTGTCCCCAACCTTGCTTCCTGGTAATCTCTCCTCCGTCCCCCTCTTCCTCCCTCATCCTCCTTTCCCAATTCCTATCCCCTCTCCCCCAGGAACAAGAATGACTTTTCATTTTATCCAGCCCCTTTCTGGTCTGAGTCACTTTCACCTGAGCCTTGCAACGTGTCCCTGAAGTTGGTGTTATTCTCCCCATCTTAACCAGTTGCTGTCAAGTTGACTCTGACTCATGGTGACCCCATGGGTGTCAGAGCAGAACTGTGCTCCACAGGGTTTTCTATGGATGATTTTTCAGAAGTAGATCACCAGGCCTTTCTTTCAAGGTGCCTCTGGGTGGACTTGAACCTCCAACTTTTTGGTTTGCAGTTGCACATGTTAACCGTTTGCACCACCCAGGGACTCCTATCTTCATCCTACAGATGGGGAAACCGAGGCCCGGGGAGGAGAAGGGTCTTACTGAGGTCACACAACTCAGCAGGGCAAAGCTAGAGCTGGAACCCAAATTGTCTTACTTCTAATCCAGGTCCATCATGACACTGTAACTCCTAGCTTGGAAAATGACAAACTTCTGGATAGATGTGAGGAATTTAAATACAACTCTTGTGGGTTTTCTTCTTAATACAGAATCTGTTCCTGTTCTTATAGAACCATTTAGAAAATACAAACCCAAGTGAAGAATCGAAGTCAGGTACACTCTCAGCTTCGATAATATTAACGGACCTTTAAGAATGTGAACATATTATATATGCTGTTTGGTGTTGTCCCACAATATATTGAGGACTTCTTTTCTTTCTCTCTTAACATAGTTTTAAAAGGAAGGATAGTATTCCACAGTATGAATGTGCCATATTTTTCCAGCCAGTTCTTTAAAGCCAATGTTTAGCTCACTCCCATCTTTTGTTATTAGACACGATGCCGGCATGAACATCCTCCTCTCTCAGGCAGCGGTGTCCAATGTCGGATCATCCCCTGGGGCTAGATTTCCAGAAGTGGAGTTGATCATAAAGATAGAAGTTCAAGGACTTCGCTGAGCTGGAGTGGACGTGGGGGGTGGAATGGAGCACTGGTTAGTGGTGTGAGGACGCGTGAGGACGCAGAAAATCACTGAGGGAACTTCCTGGGAAGCCACACACAAGCGAAGGCCTGAGGGACTCTGGAAGGCAGGCCAAGGCTTTGTGAGTCAGTTTCTCTGTTTCTCTCTCTCTCTCACGCACACACATACACACTTGGCTTGTACCTGTGTGCTTTCATGTCTTGATATTTTGTCTTAAAGTGTATCTTGAATTAGCTTTCTTAGGCAAAAGGCGGATAAAGCTTGAAGTGGCATTTTCTGTTGTTTTACAACATTCGTAGTTTAATAGACTGTCTGCAAAACACGGTGTCAGGTGTATCTGTGCTTGGGGCCTGAAGCTTCAGCACAGTTTCGTGTTCACTGAGACCAAGTGCTTGGTCCTGTGTCTGGCTCTTCCGGGCAGTGTGGCTGCTCCCAGAATTCCAGTCCGAGAGTCTAGAAGGGATTGGCTGGCCTGGTAGGTGGCCTGCCTGGTTGAGCTACACAGAACTTGAACTGACCGGTGTCCTTCCACAGCACATGGGGTCACTCCAGTGGTGACATCTCAAGTGTGGCAGGTTTTTGAGCTCCACGAGGGTGGAGGGTGGGAGATGCTGAGGGTGAGAACACAGAATGAGTGGGTGTGAGACAGAGGACTTGAAAGTTCAAGGAAGGCTAAGGGGAGAGGCTGATCCTGCAACAGCTGTGATAAGGATGATAACAAAGCTGTTACTTACGGAGTCTTTAAGAAGTGTCACATCTATATATTCCATATCATTCTGTCCTTCAGCAACCTTGTGAAATAGGTACTATATTTATCTCCATGTTATAGGAAAGGAAATGGAGACTCAGAGAGGTTAAGGGACTTGCTCCAGGCCCTCTGACTCCAGAGTATGTGCTCTGGTCGTGCTGAGAACCCCGCCGAGAATCTCCATGGCTCTCCTCGGGTCCTATGTCACAGCCCTTCTCCCCTGACCCTCCAGGGAGAAGCTCGGCACTGCGGACTCGGTTTTTATCATCGACCCTGAAGATGTGGCCATTCTCTTTAAGTCTGAGGGTCCCAGCCCAGAACGCTACCTCATCCCACCCTGGACTGCTTATCACCAGCATTACAAGAAACCCATTGGGGTCCTGTTCAAGTAAGTTCTGGGCCATCTCCCAGAGGATGTATGGAGATAAGGGCAGGGTGGAGGCTGGGCATGAGCGGCAGGGTCCAGGCTTGCCCCTGCCCTTTCTAACTGGGGCCTCTGGGTAAGTCCTGTCAACTTCCTGCCTCACTAAAACACTGATGGGGATGATGAGCTGCCTGTCAACCTTCAGGGAACTGATGAAGCTGAAGATCTGAATGGGCAAAATAAGACCTTGCGAAGTTCTCGTTTATTGGTTCATTCATTAAGTTTCACCATATTGAGAACCTACTATATGCCAGGCTTTGTGCCAGGGCTAGGGGTACAATGACAAGTAGGGCAGGGTCCTGCCACCTTGAGTCCCGCACAGTCTTAAGGGGCCAGAAAAACATGGACAAATCCGTGTATTTAAGCATGTTATTGTTAAGTGCCGGCCAGTCTGTTCTGACTCATAGTGACCCTATGTACAACAGAAGGAAATGCTGCCCAGTCCTGCACCATCCTCACGATGTTTGAGCCCATTGTTGCAGCCACTGTGTCAGTCCGTCTTGTTGAGGGTCTTCCTCTCTTTCGCTGACCTTCTGCTTTACCAACCATAATGTCCTTCTCCAGGGACTGGTCCCTTCTGATAACATGTCCAAAGTACGTGAGACAAAAATCTCACCATCCTCGCTTCTGAGGAGCATTCTGGCTGTACTTCTTCCGAGACAGATTTGTTCATTCTTCTGGCAGTTCATGGTATATTCAATATTCTTTGGCAACACCGTAATTCAAATGCATCGATTTTTCTTTGGTCTTCCTTAGTCGTTGTCTAGCTTTTACATGCATATGAGGTGATGAAAATACCATGGCTTGGGTCAGGTGCATCTTAGTTTTCAAGGTGACACCTTTGATTTTTAATATTTTAAAGAAGTCTTTTGCGGCAGATTTGCTTAATGCAATATGTTGTTTGATCTCTTGACTGCTGCTTCCATGGGTGTTAATTGTAAATCCAAGTAAAAGGAAATTCTTGACAACTTCGATCTTTTCTCTGTTTATCATGATGTTGCTTGTTGGTCCAGTTGTGAAGATTTTTGTTTTATATTGAGGTGCAATCCATACTGAAGGCTGTGTTCTTTGATCTTCATCAGTAATTGCTTCAAGTCCTCTTCGCTTTCAGCATATTTAAGCATAAACCAGTTGCTGTCAAGTCGATTTTGACTCATAGTGACCCTATAGGACAGAGTAGAACTGCCCCATAGGGGTTTCCAAGGAGTGCCTGGTGGCTTCAAACTGCCAGCTTTTTGGATAGCAGCCAAGCTCTTAACCACTGTGCCACCAAGACTCCTATTTAAGCATAGTAGATACCATTTTCCACTAAATTGCTCATCAGCATTTTAAAATGTGATCACATCAAGTGCTGGGAAGATGGGGAGCAACTGGAACTCTCATACATTACTGTCACCAGTTGCCGTCAAGTCGACTTTGACTCGCGGTGACCCCATGTGTGTCAGAGTAGAACTGTGCTCCACAGGGTTTTCAATGGCTGATTTTTTGGAAGCAGAATGCCAGGCCTTTCTTCCAAGGTGCCTCTGGGTGGACTCAAACTTCCAACCTTACAGTTAGCAGCTGAGTGTTTTAACTGTTTGTACCACCCAGGGACTCCCATACATTACTAGTAGGGGTGTACTTGTGCCACCGCTTTGAAAAATGGTTGGACATTATCTCCTAAGGTTGAATATTCACATACATATGACTCTGCAGCTCTCAAGGATATACTCCAAAGAAACTCTTACACATTTGCCCCAAGAATATGTCGTAGAATGTTTGCAGGGAGTGCTGTTAAAAATGGCAAAAGCCAGGAAACTATGTAAATGCTCAACTGGAGTATAAGTGAGTAAAACATGGTATACACCTGTCAAAATAAATGGACGCAGTGTCCCACAGCAATATAAAATTGACTGAAAAATGGAAGTTCCCAGCTTTTGTGAGAAGTAAAAAACAAGCATACATTTTTTTAAAAGTATGTTTTAAAAACATACTTATTTCTAGAAATAAAGGTGGATCAATGTCTTAGTTATCTAGTGCTGCTGTATAACAGAAATACCACAAGCAGAATTTTATTTTCTCACAGTCTAGGAGGCTGAAAGTCTGAATTCAGGGTGCCAGCTCTAGGGGAAGACTTTCACTCTCTGTTGGCTCTGGGGGGAAGGTGCTTGTCTCTTCAGCTTGTTTCCTGGGTCCTCGGAGATCTCCATGTGGCTTGGCATCAATCTTCCCCCATCTCTGTTTACTTGCTTGCTTGTTTAATCTCTTTTATGTCTCAAAAGAGATTTACTCAAGACATACTTTGTACTAATCCTGCCTCATTAACCTAACGTAGACAACCCATTTACAAATGGGATTATAACCACAGGCATAGAGGTTAGGATTTACAACACATATTTTGGGGGGACACAATTCAATCTGTAACAATCAGATAACACTATCTGCAAAAGAAAGCAAGAGATTCAGTTGGTGGTCCCCTTAGATGGGGAGGCAGAGGGTGGGATGCAGGAGCACCAGGTAGGTAAGGTACTGTCAAGTTCCTAGCTTTCCTGTGCTGTAGGGAGTTTATAATAACATTCTTACAACCAACAACACAACAACAAACCAAAAACAACAAAGGGGCTTTGGATGGATCAATTTTCAAGAGAAGGCCATAAATCGAGGGTTAAGATTATCCCAATTCTGGGCACCTGGGACCTGCCCCCGCCACACCAAAATGAGTAGTGGGGCATGGGGTGCAGAGGAGGAGAGGCGGGTCATAAAAGAGAGACCTTTGAATAGCATCGGTCAGGAGGAAGGGGAAGTGATGTAGAAGGCAGGCCTGGCAGCTGAGTAAAAGACTGGTGGGCCCGAAAGTTCCCTGAAGGTTATAAGAGGTGAGTTCCTGGCTCGCAGCAGCAGAGAAAGTGGCAGGAGCTCAGGGTTTTGCTTTCCTTCATCCTCTTTCTTCCTGTCTCCTCTCCCAGGCTGTGTGGGAGCCGGGAGGAGGTGAGAGGCAGAGGGCATTGGGAGGAGGTGGGGCACCTTGACATGAGTACTAGACACACAGAGCTGAGCTCTGGCATCCTGGGAGGGCCCCCTCCCCCGTTAACACTCCGTGCTCGCCAGGCCTAGGGTCTGTGACCATGAGGGCCCGAGGGCCCATATCTTTTCAGGACCTCAGAAGACTGGAAGAAAGACCGGATGACCCTGAACCAGGAGTTGATGGCTCTGGAGACCATAAAGAACTTCGTGCCCCTGCTGGAGACAGTGTCTCAGGACTTCGTCAGCCTCCTGCACAGGCGCATCAATCAGCAGGGCTTTGGGAAGTACTCAGGGGACATCAGTGATGACCTGTTCCGCTTTGCCTTTGAGTGTAAGGGGCTTGCACCTGGCAGACAGCAGGTCTGTGGGGTGGGAGCACCCAGCATCCCCTCTCCCACCTTGAGACCCAGGACAGACCTTGCAGAAGTGTTGGGCTTGGCTTCTGGGATGAGCTGTGGAACACATCCTCCACCATCAGCTACCCAGGGGAAGCTGTACATTCTCTCGTCTGGCATTCATGCTGCCGGGGCAAGGGTCCCCAAAGCGTAGGTCCCTTTCTCCCTTCCTCCAAAAGCCAGAGCTTGGCTTAGCCCTTCATTCAGCAAATATCCTTCTCCTAGGACATAGACCTTCAAGGTCTGGGAGGTGAAGGGAGGCTTGGGTGGTTAACCTAAGTTGGGTATTAAAGGATGTGCAGGAGTTATCTAGATGGTGTAAGGAGGTCAGGCAGTATAGTCAGAGGGAATAGCACATGCAAAGGCCCTGTGGCTTGATAGGGAGGGTCATTGTAGGAGATTTGGGGTGCTTAGAACTTGGTATGAAATCAGGACTCAAATTCCTGAGCTGGTATTTGGGAAAATCTTGGGCTTGTTATGGCTTCTTAGGCCCAGCCAGACTGAATCCTGAATGGCCAATTACTCGGGGATTTTTATATCCCAGAATCCCATGTGACCTGTTTCAGGATGTAGCCAATTCAGTTATTTACAGAAAGGAATCTCTCTTCCCAGGAGGAAAAGCCCAGAGGCTGCTTAGGGGTGCTGCTGGAAGGGTGGGGGTAGCAGTTTTATCCCAGCCTGGGTCATCTTCTGGCTCTGCAGGAGACCCGGCTCCCACCCAAGTGATCCCCTTTCAGGGTCTTCCACATGTCCCTCTGAAGGGCCTGGGTGGTTACCAGAAAGACAGCTTTCCTCAGCTCTGTCTTTTAGCTTTTTGGGATTCAAGCATCAGTTTCTGTATGGAAGGAGGCTGAGGTTAGGTGCAAGAGATCATGTGTGTTTTGTGTGTGTCTCTGTGTGCTGTGTTGTGTGTTGTGTGTGTGCACACACAAGCCAGGGGTTTGGGGATCTCTGGGAGCTGAGGCTCTGCAGTGGCCAGGGCGGAGGGCTCGTCAGGTTCTGCCTCCCTCCACAGCCATCACCTATGTCGTATTTGGGGAGCGCCTGGGAATGCTGGAGGAGAAGGTGGACCATGAGGCCCAGCGGTTCATTGATGCTGTATACCAGATGTTCCACACCAGCGTCCCCATGCTCAGCTTCCCCCCAGATCTGTTCCGCCTGTTCAGGACCAAGACCTGGAAGGACCACGCGGCTGCATGGGACTTGATTTTCAATAAAGGTGAGGGCTTCTCTTGCTGTACCCCTGGACAGCCAATTATGGGGAGCAGGGGAACCCTGTCTACCTCAGGGAATAGGGACCCAGGCCTGGGGGGACAGATAAAGCCAGCTGGAGGGCCCAGGCCTGGGCCTGCCTCTTTGTCCTGTGTTATGGTGACATAGTGGTTAAGTGCTCAGCTGCTAACTGACAGGTTGGCAGTTCGAACCCACCAGCTGCTCCGAGAGAGATAGATGTGGCAGTATGATTTCCTAAAGATTTACAGCCTTGGAAACCCTATGGGGGAAGTTCTACTCTATCCTATCGGATCGCTATAAGTTGGAATTGACTCCCCGACATTGAGTTTATGTCAATAGCACTGACATGCCATGTAGGTAACCCACTCCTTAGTGGGCAGGGATTGGAAAAAGGAGGGTCCCAGAACCACTGGAAATGGTGGCCCAGTGCTGGCTGTTAGGATGATTAGATTTTTCTGTAGAAAGAGGATCAAAAAGGTCCATAATTCCTTAAAGGGGCCTGTAATCCCCAGGGGGTTAAGGGCCAATGTCTCAGACACAGCTGTGCTTGGTAACATGGGATTAGGACTTGGGTGAGAGAGATTGGGAGGCCAGGGGCAAAAGGCTGACTGAATGGTGGTGACCTGGAGTCCAATCTCATCTCTGCCCCTTACACCCATTGACCTTGAGCAAGTGACTAACCTCTCTGGGCCTCGGTTTCCTTATCTGTAAAGTGGGGATGATATTGCTTACCTCATAGAGTTGTGGGCAATAATTAAATGAAAAAGCAGATAGGATGATAGTACAGAGAAAGTGCTCAGTGAAACAGCAGCTTCAAAAGCACAGGGCTCCAGAATCTTCAAGCGCTTGGCGTTGTTTCTTATCCAAGACTGTTCTCCTTCCCTCCAGTTGCAGGGAACCTCACTCTTTTTTCTTTCCTTCTGCCCCACTCCCAGCTGAACAGTACACCCAGAACTTCTACTGGGACCTGAGACAAAAAAGAGTCTTCCATAACTACCCCGGCATCCTCTACTGCCTCCTGAAGAGTAACAAGCTGCCCTTTGAAGACGTCAAGGCCAACGTTACTGAGTTGCTGGCCGGCGGTGTCGACACGGTGAGGTTGTTGTAGGGCCACACCCAGTGACCCCCGTGTCCACATGCCCCTCCTCACCAGCCTGCCTCGGCATCTGCAACCCCTCTATTGGGGGGGTCCTGCCCAGGAGCCCTGGTGGCGCAGCAGTTAAGAGCTTGGCTGCTAACCAAAAGGATGGCAATTTGAATCCCCCAGCTGCCCACTGGTAACCCTATAGGGCAGTTCTACTCTGTCCTATAGGGTCGCTACGAGTTGAAATCGACTCAAAGGCAACAGGTTTACCCATACATGATACATCCCCCCTCCTGGCTCATGTACTTTGGACATATTATGACCCTCCTTGAGGGTCTTCCTCTTTTTCGCTGACCCTCTACTCAAGCATTATGTCCTTCTCCAGGCATTGATCCCTCCTGACAACATGTCCAAGGAGCAATCTGGTCATACTTCTTCCAAGGCAAATTTGTTCATTCTTTTGGCAGTCCATGGTATATTCCATATTCTTCTCCAACACCACAATTCAAAAGTGTCAATTCTTCTTCGCTCTTCCTTATTCATCGTCCAGCTTTTGCATGCATATGAAGCAACTGAAAACACCATGGTTTGGGTCAGGTGCACTTTAGTCTTCATGGTGACATCTTTGCTTTTCAGCACTTTAAAAAGGTCTTTTGCAGCCCTGTAGAGGAGCTAAAATCCAACTTGTATCTTGTGTTGCCAGGAGGAGAGAGAAGGAATATCATTTCAGGACTAGGGAGAAGCATGTGTCAAAGCCCCCTGGGTTAGTAACTTTCTTAGATAACTTATTTATATTATGCTCTAGTAGAGGAATTTTGGTACCTGTGATGGGTTGCAGGTGGATTTTTCTTTTATTATTCAAAAATTGCACAAATTGTTTTGTGACATTGGTTGCAGTTCCCACAATGTTTCAGCACTCTCCCCCTTTCCCTTTACACACCCGGTTCTCCATGTCCATTGGTACAGTTTTCCTAACCCTTCCTGCCTTCTCGTCTTCGCTTTTGGGTAGGTGATGCCGATTTGGTCTTGTATACTTGATTGATCTATGCTAAGAGCATTCTTCACGTGTGTTTCTGTTTGTTTTATTGGCATGTCTAATCTTTGGCTGAAAGGTAGACTTCGGGAGTGGGTTCAGTTCTGAGTTAGCAGGGTGTGTGGGGGCCATAGACTTGGGGTGCATATGTCTATTCGTGTGATGGCTCTTATTTCTCTAGGGTATATTCCTGGGAGTGGGATTACTGGATTGTATGGTATTTCTATTTCTAGCTTTTTAAGGAGGTGCCATATTGTTTTCTATAGTACCAGTGAATTTTTTAAAAACATGTTTTAAACATAGTTCATTGTCAGAAGATGCCTCCAAAGAATACCTGCACAAACAAGCTAGTATTATTAGGTAACATTTGTTGAGCGTGTACTATATGACAGGCAGGGTCCTAAGCTTTCACACATGTTGTTGTTTTTAGTTGCCGTCGAGTTGGCTCCAACTCATGGTGATCTTACGTATAACAGGATGAAAGACTGCTCTATTCTGTTCCATCTCCATGATCTTTGCTATGTTTGAACCCATTGTTGAGGCTATTGTGTCACTCCATCTCACTGACAAATACATTTGATCTGAGTGTAGCTCAGTGTGGCTAGAGTGTAAGGTGCATGCTGGAGAGAGGTGGGAGATGGGGCTTGGGGAGCATCAGGCAAGAATCAGGTGTTGAGGGGCCTGGTGGGTCAGGCCAGAACCTCTGGACTTCATCTGGAGTTCAGGCAAGGACTTTAAGCTAGGACGTGGCTGGGTGATATTTTCTCGTTGTTACCCCTGCTGGGAGGAAGGAGGGTGTCCAAGGCTTTTGGACAAAAGTGTGACACTTGGTAAGATAATGTGTTAACAATCCATGCCCTAGCCTCTTTTCCCAGGAGAGTTTAGTTTGTCAGCACTGAGACATCTGGAATGACTGTGGAGTTTGATTAGGATCACTCATGCCTCCAGCAAAGGACTCAAGATCATAACTTTTGGCTAACATTGATATGAGCTGGTTAACCTTGGTACATGCCACATGCTAATTGCAACACTGATAGAAAATAGATCTGGTTTCTCTGGTTTCAGTATCTTTGAGGTTGACTTTAAGCTGGTACAGGCAAATGCTGAGGTTTTGCGAAGTTATACTTGTGAAGGGGTGGTTTTTAACAAGGCCTTCTAAAGGAATGACACAGTCATTTAGCAGTACAACCATGAAAGCATTTGGTCTCTAAAGGCCCCTGGAGTTCTTTGGGAGGTGGCACTGGCTGTGTAGGTGACACTCTTCTGTCTGGGGAGATCGGTGGGTTCTGGTGACATGAGGGACAAGGGCAAGGACAAGTGTTGTCCCAAACATCCTTGCATGGGCAAGGAGAAGGGCTTCTTGTGCCTTTTGAGTTATACTTTGCTTTTGTTGATGGTGGTCTTTGGATATTGGGAGGAGGGTGGGTGCAGTTGGTTGGAAAGGAAAATTTAGCATGGGTCATGGACCTCAAAGAGCCCCAGGAGTGACAGGCCCTTCTGGTCTTCTGCATCCCGGTTCCTGCTAGACGTCCATGACACTGCAGTGGAGCATGTATGAGATGGCCCGCAGCCTGAGGGTGCAGGAAGCACTGCGGGCAGAGGTCTTGGCTGCCCGGCGCCAGGCCAAGGGAGACATACACATGATGCTCAAATTGGTCCCGCTCCTCAAAGCCAGCATCAAAGAGACACTGAGGCAAGTCCACATCCACATATGCCGCCTGCCAAAACCAGTGGGCAGGGCCAGGGCAGTGGCAGGGGAAAGGGTTACAGGGACGGGCTGGTGGAGGAGATTTGTAACAGGAAGTGAGAGGTCTGGGGGAGACAGCTGGGAATGGAGAGGAGAAACTATGAGAGTCCAGATCCTGCTTCCAGATTCCCCAGATGCTGCAGCCGGGCTGGGGTGCCATGCTGGGTGAAGGGGCAGGGTCATAGCTTCAGGTCTTGGGGACCGTCACCTGGAGTGTCCTCCTCCTGCAGACTCCACCCTATCTCCGTGACCGTGCAGAGATATCTTGCAAACGACGTGGTTATTCATGATTACAAGATTCCGGCCAAGGTGGGTGTAGCAGGGGGGCTGCAGGCTCTGCCAATCAGACAGGGGAGGCTGGGACAGACTGCAGTTGCAGACAGATGGAGTGATGGGGGCTTTGTCCTGCCTTTCTTCCTGGAACTGGGGCCCTGGTGGGACCCTCGGCAGCAGCAACCCAAGTTTGAATGAATGAGGGCACCATGAGGAGTGATTTCTGGAATGCTGCTAGAGTCCTGGGTTAGAAGGGAGAGCCCACGGGTGGCCTGAATCTCAGGGAGCCTTCTGGGGCAGAAGAAAGGGCTGAACAATCCCTTGGGCCATCTGCAGCCTTTTGTCTTCAGCCATCCTAGGATCCTAATGGACTTGGGGCTAGGGACATCATCCCCATTTGATGGGTGAGGCTCAGGGAGGGTCAGAGACTTGTTCCAGGTTACACAGTGAGCAGAACATCCTGTCCTGGTTCGCTGGGCAACCATGCTGGGGAGCAGGCATGGGGAAGGGATGGTAGGGGAATGGGGAAGCTGGCTGTCATACTACGCTGGCCTCCGTCCACCCCGCCTCAGACGTTGGTGCAGGTGGCCATCTTTGCCATGGGCCGGGACGCCACCTTCTTCTCCAACCCGGAGTGTTTTGACCCAACCCGATGGCTGAACAAAGACAAGGATGTCACCTACTTCCGGAACCTGGGCTTTGGCTGGGGTGCCCGGCAGTGTGTGGGCCGGCGCATCGCTGAGCTCGAGATGTTGCTCTTCCTCATCCATGTAAGTTGGGCTTGGGGACATCTGGACATCCTGGGCTGGCCTCGGCTCCTGGTGACAGCACCAACCCTCCTCCTCCCATCTCTGTCCAGAGCCCAGGGTATATCTGCCCTCAATTACTTGCCCTCCCCCTCCACCCACTCCCTAGCCCACAATCCCTGCTGCCTCCTCTTTTGGGCTAATTCATTAATCACCATTAGTGTCCCCTGGCCATCCATCCCACCGTCCACCTCCTAGTGGTGATGGGATGGGGTAGGGTGAGGATGGGGTTTTGTAGAAATGAATTAACGGCAAGGTCTAAATCAAGGGAACAGAGCACTGATGGTGTGTTTTTAGACACTGTGAAAGGTTAAATGAGAAGCCGGAGGTAAATTCCTTGGAGCTCCTCAAATCACACTCCTAGCACTGCCTACAGGTGACCAGAGCCCTAAGCCAGAGGAGACAGCCCCTACCCTCCTCCCTGCTAAGCCAACTACCCTCATTTCTCAGATGCTGGAAAACTTCAAAATTGAGATCCAAGATCTCAGGGACGTGGAAACGAAGTTCAGTCTCATCCTGGTGCCTGACAAGCCCATCTTCTTAACCTTCCGGCCCCTCGACAAGGACCTGCTCCAGGCATGATGGAGGGTGGGCCCTGCCTGTCCCGCCATCAGGCCAGTTCTGGTGTGGGAGGAAGTCGTGGGGATGGGGTGGGGCCTGTGTGGCCTCTCATCTTCAATCCTCTGCCCCCACCCTACTTCTTCCCACCCGTCCTCTGACCAGGAGGCAGCCCCTGCATGGATGGATTTGGCTCTCAGTGGTCACCTTTCTGAGCTCAACTGGTAGCTCCTCTCTCCCTCCACCTCTTCTCCCTCCTTGCCCGCTCTAGGAAGACAATAAACAGCTATATAATGTGAAGTATTTTAATTTATATCTGACCCCTAAGGTATTCACCATTCCTGTGGAGAAGGTCCCTGACCCTGGGTCAACAGCGTGAGCTGGGCCTGGATAGGGAACCTGAGGCATCCACATTTGAGGCCATCTTTGTTGTACCCACCCCCCTACAGCAAGTCAGGAGCCAGCAGGATCAACCTACCTGCTCCCTGGGGCTTGAGGAGGGGAAGGCAGAGGAGGTGGAGGGCTTATTGTCACTGTGCCAGGAGAGACTGAAGCCATCAGGCAGAGGAAGCAAGAGCGGGTGGAGTTCTGCTGAGAACAGGGTGGCCTGAGAGGGGGGGCTAATCCTGGCTCCTGGGTGGGCCTGCCTAGCAGGGATGAGGCTCTGCTTGGCTGAACCCTGGGTAGGGATCCCCTGTGGAGTCACGAGAACTTCCTGCCAAGGCCCAGCCAGAGTTTTGTGCAGGGCTGAGGCACCGTGTCGCGGAGGGGTGGGCGTGAGGTGGCTGACCCCGGGGAGTGAGAGGCCAGCATACTTCTGCCCCATCTGACCCTCCTCTGGAGTTGCCCCAGGCCTCGACTTCCTGCTCCAGGGGGACGTGTCTACCTGCCTAACTCTGGGCAGTGGGCAGGGAAACTGCAGAGAATCTCTGGTGCATTATTTGGACTAATACTGGTCCCCAATTTCAGCTTCCTTAACCCCCTCTGAAGGAGCCTTGGTGGTGCAGCAGTTAAGTGCTCAGCTGCTAACTGAAAGGTTGGTAGTCGGAACTCCCCAGCCGCTCCACAGGAGAAAGATGTGGCAGTTTGCTTCTGTAGAATTTATGGCCTTAGAAACCCTATGGGGAACGCTACTCTGTCCTATAGGGTCGCTATGAGTTGGAATTGACTCAATAGCAATGGGTTTGTTTGGAATGCTTCTGAGTTTCAGAACTGTCTGAGCAGCTGTCTGATCTGCCCTGGCCTTTGGCTTCCTACATCCCCTGAGACAGAACAGCTTGTGCAGCTCAGGACAGTGGTCCAGCTGGCTTCATCTCTTCTGCTGAGATCTGAGAGTTCTGGGTTCACTTTTGGAGCCTTTCTGCTTTTTCCTATCACACGACCTTCTTCCGATTGTCTTTCTCTCTCTTTTCTACTTCCCTTCTCTTCTCCAGGCTTGAGTCACCTTGAACTCAAACATTAGAGCTGGAAAGGGCCTTACTGCCAAAGAGGTCAAGCTCTGCCTGGGATAGGTGGGGAAACTGAAGCCCAGAGAGGTTGCTTGAGTCAACCAAGGGCACACAGCACACTTACAGCTAGAACCAGGTCCCCTGATTCTCAGTCCAGGGCACCTTCTCCTGTCCCCATCTGCTTTGCATTTCTCTCTCAGGCTGCATCTGGACACAACATTGCCAACCCAGTCTAGCCCTATTTAATGAAGTATTTCACACTAAGATGTTACCGACTGCCACAGGCAGGCTTCAAGTCTTCCCCTTCCCAAGACACCAGATAACCAAGCTTGAAAGAAGGGATTTCAGGCATGATGGATGTTTTGGGGCAGGTGGAAAGTCCCAGCTTCATTTCTTCTGGGGGTTTGGAAGGGACCTAGCTCTCTGGCCCCTGCTTTGGAAGACCTCTTCTCCCCACCCTCCTGGGTCCACTACGGCCTCTGGTTTTCCAAAGATAGTAGCTCCCAGGACAGGCAGGTGCCTATGAGCTGCAGCAGACGGTCCAGCCCAGCAAGAGACCAGGGTTGGGTCTGGGAGGGGGAGTGTGGGGCTCCCAGGCTGCCCTGCTCCAGGGAAGAGGCAGATACTCACTGAACTACAGCATTTAATAAAGTCATTTTTAGGGGATGGGATGAGACTCCCCAGCACACAGGGCGAGAGGCCTGCTCCAGTGCTCAGGTCTGCGTCTCCTGGGACTTAGTGGTCTCCTTCTGGGAGGTCGAGGGCTGGTTGAGATTAGTCTCTGAGCTGGGCAGCAACGGGTCCTGCTTTGAGGGTCGCCTGTGGTCCTTGGAGTGGGCTGGGGGGCTCTGTGGTGTGTAGAGTGAGGGGAGGTAAGTGCACTCTAGCCCTGGGAGAGGGGAGTGACCCATTTAAGGGCGTCTTGCCTGGCCAAACCACACCTCAAGGATCTAAAGTCTAGTGTCAAAAACATTTCAACTTGTCAAAGACTTCAAAACCCACTTACCCACAGCAGATCACACCTAGTCTCCCCGAGTGCACAAGGCTCAGCAGGCATGTGCAGAGGGAGCCCTGTCTTCCTTGGCAGCCCTCCATCTTTTCAATCCTTCCCCAGGGGCCCCTGAGCCTCCAGCCATGAGCCTGGCTCAAGAGCAGGGCAAATCAAGGTCTTTGCTTTGGGGAACTGGTGGGTCCCTGGGGCTGAGACTGAGGGGCAGTTGTGAGCAGGCCTGTTTGTTCTGGGGAAGCCAGCAATGTGTATCTCTGGCAACAGGCTCCTGACCGGGCAGTTTTGCCAGGCAAGGGAGCAGCACTGTAGTCGCCCAGGAGGGGCATGCTAAGGGGAGAATCTTAGGCACTGCACAGTTAGTGGGGGGACCTTTCTTGTGAGTGGGCCACAAGCTACTCTGGAGGAGCAAAGCCGATCCTAAAGCAGAGTTGGTGCCAGAGCATTCTAGAAATGCTCATATTCACAGCTATCACAATCCCCTCAGACAGGTGGGGAAACTGCAACCCAGCAAGCAGAAACTCGAGCCCAGGTCTGACTGCCAGCCCAGGAGCTGGCCCCCCTGCATGTTTTTTCTCAGGGCCCAGTGACTTGGGGGGCAGAGTGGCTGCCAGCCCCATCCCCTACCCCAGGGTCTCCTCTGGGGGCATCACTCACTGGCACGTCTGTGAGGATAGCTTTTGAGGGGTGCCTGAAGCCATACTCTTGCTCCTGCAGCCGTATGGCCAAGTCCTGCTTCTCCTGTCCCCAGCGTCGGGCTGAGTCCTCTAACTGCAGACATCAAAAGGGAGAGATGGGGGGTCAGTGGGCAGCACAGCCTATCCTGGACCACCAGGACAACCAGCGCCTGAGCCTGCTTTCAAGGCAGAAAGCAAAGCCCTGGCAATGTGGGCTTAACACCTTCCCAAGAGACCTCAGGGGTGGCAGCAGAGAGTGGGGCGGGGACCAAAATGAAAGCCTAAGACACAGATGGAGCTTCCCTGAGTTCTAACAACATACTGAGCCCTGAGCCTGGTCACATACTGAGCCCTGATCCTGGTCACAGGCTGAGCCCTGACCCTGGCCTAGCCTGATCGACCCTTGAGCTTCACTGACCTGGCTTTCCAGGGACAGGATCCGGCTCTGAGCTCGTTCCAGCTTGGCCATGAGGTTAAACTTGTCTGAAGAATTGGCAAGGAGATCCTGTGGGCAAAGTGGAGACTTGCCTGTGGCCCCAGTGAGCTCAGGAGGCCGTGAGGCACTGAGGGAGAAGCTAGTCAGCTCTGAGCTCCCAACTCAGCTCCCCCGATTGCAGAGTCTCAGGTCAGGGCCAGGACTCCTCCTTTCAGAAGTTCAGAACCAGGTGTGGAATGGGCTTTCTTCATAGCTGTTCTCCCCACAGATTTTAGATAAATGAAGTTTTTACATATTGATTTTTTAACGTAAAATGCACTAGGGAGCTCCCTTTAATGCACAGAAGGGATACTGAACTCTTTGTGTAAAGTGAAGAATCCGTTTGTGAAGCAAGAGTTCCCCCATCCCTTGCATTTTACCTGGAGGTCCACGATCAAGTTTGCTTTCAAACAGAACTCACCTCCTGCGGGCCCTGGGATGAAGAGCAACACTCTCCTGGGCCCTGCCTCACCCCCTCTTCTGTAGTTCCCAATGGCCTGTATGTGGGTTTGTGTAAAGCAGGGGCCACCTGCAGCGGCCTTGGGACTGGAGCAGGGCGAGGCATTTCTGGGGCCTGAGGCACCCACCTGTCTGGGCAGGGTCTCTGTGTACTCGGAGTGGCCTGAGCCATCTGTCTCTCGAAGCCTCTCTGCCAAGTCTCCTCCTGCTCCCAACTCCCTGGGGTCCACCTGGGATGGGGAAAGGGCTCCTGGGACGGGGAAAGGGCTCTCCAAGGCTTCATCAGGCCCAGGAAATGCTCCAGGGGGGAGTTCTGAGAGGCCTGGGTGGGGCCCAGGTACAGGCCAGCCAGGTTGCAAAAGGGTCAGTGTTCCGGGGTCAGGGGCCAGTTAAAACCAAACCAGTTGCCATCAAGTGGATTCTGACTCAGGGCAACCGCATGTTTCAGAGTTGAACTTCGCTCCATAGGGTTTTCAATGGCTGTGACTTTTCAGAAGTAGATCACCAGGCCTTTCTTCTGAGGTGCCTCTAGGTGGATTCATACTGCCAACCTTTTGGTTAATAGCTGAGTGCTAACTGTTTGAGCCACCCAGGGACTCCTAGGAGCTTGCTTTCTCCCAGGATGCTAGGTAAGGGTAAAGGTGAAGCTTTCTCAGCTTACATGTTCCCTGGGAAAGAAAGAGTAAGGCCTGAGAGCTGGGACTCCAGGAGACTTCAGGCAAATGGGAGACCCTGGCAAGCCTAGCTCCTGGTCTTGATCTTCAACTTGGACTGTGCTGGGGGTGATGGCTGGGCACCCAGTGACCAGCACAAGACAGGCCCCAGCCAAGAATGTGCTGGCGGCTCTTACCGGAAGGGCCTGCTGCTGCAGGATGATGGGAGCTGACCGCTGGCGGGTCTTATCCAGCTCTGCCCGCAGCCTTGAGTTTTCCGCCAGCAGCGCTGAGTATAGGTCACCAGGCCCCGGCTGAAGGCCAGAGGCTGAGAGTGTGGGGAATCCTGCAAACGTGACCCAGGATCTGTGAGATGGGCTTTCCCACCTCAGCTTCCCTGCCCCTATCTGCCTAGCAGTTTGCTCCCATGTTCCCTTTGCTCACAAGCCTTCAATGGCTCCCTACTACCAGTGGGATCAGGTCCATACTCCTCGGGCCGTCCTTTAGGCCCTTTAGAATCTGACCCCAAGTTCTCCCTAACCAACCCCACCCCTACATTTGTCCTGCTGTGTATTTCAGTTCTTCTCAGTCTTCCTTTTGTGCCCTGTACATTCTTCTCCCTCCTGGGCCTTTGCCCCGGCTGTTTCTCCTCCCTAGTTTGCCTTCTCCTTCTCACCCAGTTGCTGGATGGCCTCACGTTTCCTGAAAGGGGTGGGGGGTGGTGTGGAGCTTTCATTGTTTTCTAAAGGCCTCCAGAAACAACGCTCTCCCCTAGGCACTCCCCACCCCTCTCCCCAGTGAAGGTTGAGCACAGGGCTGGGCACACCAAGTCCCTGGTGAGGCCGCACAGGTGGACTCCGGGAAGTCTGTGCTTTGGGCTGGCCTGGTATGGTGTGACCTAGTTCTTTCCTGCTCATCCGAACCACCTCTGATGGAAGTTCTAGGTGGCTTTGGTTAATTTAACACCAACGAGGACAACACATCATTGATTTATTCAAAGTGGTTTGTTGGTTTTGCAAAGGCAGAATCTTTTAAGACATGGGGAGATGGGGAAATAATTCGAAGGGTCCCTGGAGTTCAGAAGTTGGGACTTGTGACCCAGGCAGCCTCCTCCTCCCCTCCCTGCACCCTAGTCTGCCCTGGCTCCTCCCCTGGAAGATGGAGCCCTTTCCTAGCCTGGCATCCGGCGCACACCCCATGTCCTGTGTCCTTAGGGGCTCTCTGGTAGGAGAGAAGGTGCTTAGAGGACCTCTGGAAGCACTAGGTGATCTGAATGAGTTGGGGAGTACTGCTTTCTGGGTCTCTTAGACCCATGGATATAACTGAGAGTGTGGGCACCCTCTTGGCAGGCTGCCCTGAAGCTAGGAAGCCCCGAGAAGGCAGGGCTTCCAGGTAGCAAAGGCTGGGGAGGAGACTCACCCACAGTGGGCTTTCCCTGCAGCCTGTTTAGGACAGGCTCATTCGTGTCTCTCAGCTTGTCCTCCAGGACCCGCTCCATCTTCTTGATCACCTGGAGAACAGAAGACAGAGGCTAGGCCGGCCCGTGGGCTGCACACCTTCCAGCTATGGCTGGGCCCTGGTGATCTGGCCCGTGGCAGGCCAGCCGCTCTGGCACCAACCTTCTCCTGGTGCCGCACGGTCTCCTCCAGGGCCTTCATCTTCTGCAGTCTGTCCTGGTACTTCTTCAGCAGCACAGCCTGTGGCTGCTGAGCCTGATGTAGAAGGAGCAGCTCCTTCTCTCGATCATTCTTCTGTGGCGGAAAGGGATAGAGTGGTACCTAGGCATCACCCTTGGCCTTGGGGGTCCACCCTGGGCCCCTCTGTTAAATCCTCCACTGCTCTGAGCCCCCCTTCCTTCTACTTCCCCCTTCCCTTTTGATACCCCCACCCTAGCTTCCCCCTCCACCCCATCCCCTTTGCTCCCTGCCCCCAACCCTCAACTCACTCGAATCAGCTCATTCTGCAAATGCTGCACCTTGTCTCTCAGTTTCTTCATATCCACCTCACTCAGCAGCAGTTTCTGCTTCATGGACACTGTGTCGGGGGTAGAGGGTAGGGAGAGCTGGCTCAGGGAGGAGGCCTCTCCTAGCTCAAAGCAGCAGAGCTGTGGGGCCAAGTGTCTCTCAGTTCTAGAGCTTGAGACAGAACTGGTTTCCCATCTGTAGTGGCTTGGATTGTGTCCCCCAAAAAGATATGTTCAAGTCTTAACACCAATACCTGTGAATGTGACCTTATTTGGAAATAGGGTCTTTGCAGATATAATCAAGTTAACATGAAGTCATACCAGGTTAGGGTGGGGCCTAAGTCCAATGACTGGCGTCTTTCTAAGAGAAACAAGAGGGAGACTTGGATACAAATGCATAGAGAAGACACACAAGAAAAAAGAGCATGTGAAGACGGAGGCGGAGATTGGCGTGATGCAGCCGAAAGCCAAGGAATGTCAAGGATTGCCAGCAACCACCAGAAACTGGGAAGAGGCAAGGAAGGATTCTTCTCTAGAGACTTCAAAGGGAGCATGGCCCTGCCTACACCTTGATTCTGGACTTCCAGCCTCCAGAACTGTGGGAGAATACATTCCTGATGTTGTAAGCCATCCAGTTTGTGGTACTTTGCTACGGCAGCCCTAGGAAACCAATAGACCATCCCTGTGAAGACCTGGCCTGGCAGGAACTAAGTGTCTGTGTGTAAGGTCCTCTACCAGCCTGAGTGAAGCACTTGGGAAATGCTCTCCCCCTCCCTGTCCCACGATCCAGAGCCAGTCGGTGGCCTGCATGCCCTCACCATGGACCTTGTCGGCTTGGTCCTGCTCGTCCTCTGCCTCCTGCTGGTACAGGTGGCTCCTCAGCTTGCGGTTCTCGACCTCCAGGATGCCGGCCTGCTTCCGCAGAGAAAGGATGTCCTCGGCCATCTTCTGCATGGCCTGCCGGTAGTTGCTCATCTCCTGTGGTCCCAGAGCCCGGAGCTGAGCCTCCATCCCACATCTGCACCCACATCTGGAAGTCACTGGGCCACGTTAAGGCCAATGAGCTCCAGGAGCCCCAAGCTGGGTCCCCAAGTCTCAGCAACTCCCCCGAGGAGTGATTATGATTTGTATTAACCCCTGGAGAGTGAGCCTCTTGGCCAGGCAAGAGCAGCCAAGCAAACGTTTGTTCCTGGGGAAGCTTCCATGATACCAGTTCAGGGAAGGACCCTGGGCTCAGGCACCAGATGAGAAAGCCTATGAGCAATGGAAACTTGGAAGGATCTGGGGCCAGGTTTCCAGACTATGGCTAAATCATAACCCCTTCTTTGTCTTGCCCCTTCTCCTTCTCCCTTTTCTAATTTCTCCTCCTCCCTCATGTCACTGAGAACCCAGGGGAGAACCTCTCTGAAATCCCACCAATGCCACTTGGCAACTGACCTCAGGCATCACCCCCCAACTAGCTGAGGGGCCAGGAAGGGACACAGGGTAGGCCCAGAAGACCCAGATAAGAACACAGGGTCAAGTTTGGGATACAGCTGTAAGATCTGGGGTGTGAGGTGGGGGCCAGGAAGCTGGACTTCGTCATTAGACCAGACATGACAGTGATCCTCTGTCTGATGTTTATCAGGCATTTATGATGTTCCAGGCTCCTTCTAAGGGCTTTCTGTGCCCTACTTCATTTAGTCCTCACAACAAACCTCGGGGTAGATATTATTAGCCCCATTTTACAGATGAGGAAATTAAGGCCCAGAGAGGCTAATAATATGCTTAGTTACAAAGCTAATGAACAGCAGAGCCAGGGTCTGAAATCCAGGCAGGCTGGGGCTTGTGTCTGTGTTCTAAAGCCCGAATAGTCCTTCCACGATGCCCCCTACACGGATGCCTTCCAGGCCTTAACCATCTTGTTTAGAAGGGTGTTCACAATATATTGAGCAGTGATAAAAGCAGGCTACAAAAAAGAATGAAGAATGTGATCCCAATTTGGAAAAAATTCCACGTCTGCCCATACATGTTGCATGGAAAAATTAAAAAGCTATATTTTCATGCATTTATTTTATTATCAGGGATTCTCTTGTGTTATTCACAAATAAAATCTCAAAAAGGGAGTTTCTTAACTCTAAACAGCATAAAGTATAAAAGGGGAGCCAAGATGTGAAGCCAGACAGATCCTAAGGGAGGAGGAGGAAGTGGGGAATTAGGCTGGGGGCGGCGGTCGGGGGGGAGAGGAAAGGAGGGAAGAGAGTCCAGTAGGCATTTGCTAAGGAGCCCTGGTGGCCTAACGGATAAGCGCACGGCTGCTAACCAAAAGGTCAGCAGTTCGAAGTCACGAGCTGCTCCCCAGGAGAAAGATGTGGCAGTCTGCTCCCATAAAGATTACAGCCATGGAACCCTATGGGGCAGTTCTACTCTGTCCTGTAGGGTTGCTATGAGCCAGAATCGACACAGTGGCAACAGCAATGGGTTTTGATTAAGGCAGTTGCTGAGCCCTGGTGGCTTGTCCACTTCTTAAAGGTGGGGGAGGCCCTTGCCAATGGAGATGGGGCCTCCTGGGCCCTGCCAGGCGCCTGAGCCCCCGGGAAGCAGAGCTCTGTCCCAACCCCCACCTGGTCCCATGCTGACTGGGGATGTGGCTCAGCTTCCAAGCCACTGCCTCCCACCTGCTACACAGTGGGCTACTGGCTTCCTGGAGAGGGGTCCCCAGACAGCGGGGGCTCATCTGACACCACTTGTCACCTGCCACTGTCTGCCCTTCTGGCTGGACTCCCTCCAACCAGTGCCAGTGCTAGTCCATCTTTCCACCACTTGCCCCAGTTGAGTCCCAGGTCTTGGCCCCTCCAGATCTGCCCATCTGTTGTCCTCAGACAACACTGTTCATTAGGAAACTCTGTCCCAAGACTGCAGACACACAGGGATTTGTGGTCAGGCCCAGGTCACTTAGCCACTGACATGCTGTGTGAGAGGGGACAGGCCCCTTCACCTTTCTGAGCCTCAGATTCCCTGTAGGACACCCATGAGGTTGCTGGAGGCTCAGAGTTGGCATGTATGAGGCAGTTGGCACAGGGCTCTGCCCAGGGCAGGTATCATTTGGAAGCAGCTGTTCTCATCCCATCCCATTTCTGTTCTACTGGCTGCTTTAATCAACAGGTCAGCTCTCTTCCTCCTCCTGGCTGCCCTTGGGCTTCCGTGCCCCTGTGATATAAACCCTCAATTTATGGCAGTCCCATCACTGATAAGGGGTTGGAAGGCCCAATACACAGCCAAGAGGAAGCACATGCTATTTTGGAAAGGAAATCCATCCCCTCTTTTCTCTCTCAAGCCTAGTTCAGACTCTTGTCATGTCTACTCAGGACAATTACAGCAATTTCCAAATAGGCTCCTTTACTTCTAGAGTATGTCTTAGACACACGCACGTCCAAGAAAGCATGTTCAAGCATGTTCACTGTGGCACAGTTTGTAGTCTTATACTAGAGCATGCTCATTCTCGGGACCACAGGCAGTAGTTAAAAAGAATGATCTAGGCTTAACTGTCTGACATGAAGGGATGTCCACACTATATTGTTGAATAAAAAGAGCATATGGCACATCACTAAGATCCCATCCGGAACGTTGTGTGCATGTGTGTGCACGTGTGTGTGTATACATGTGACATGCACGTACATACATAGAGGTATATAGTAACTGTAGCTACTTCTGTGTTTGGGGAGAAAGGAACACTTGCTTCATTTCTGATCTTTGCATTTTTAATGAGAGGGTATTTATATCTTATTCATTTAATTAAAAATAATTTAAACCTAAATAAATTGAGGGCTATATCATGTTCGTGGATTGAAAGATGCAATATCTAAAGAATTAGTTCTCCCCTAAATTGATTTGTAGATTCAATGCAATCCCAGTCAAAATCATAACACTTTGTGTGTATGTATGGAAACAGACAGGCTGAGTCAATAATGCATAAGAAATGAAAAAGGCAAGCAGAGCCAAGAGATTTTTGAAGAGGAGCAATATGAAAGGACTTGCTATATCAGCTATGAAGACTTGCTAGAAAGCTACAGTAATTAAGACAAAGTAATACTGGTACCAAGATGGACAAATAAGCCAAAGAAACAGAACAGAGAGCTCTGAAACAGACCCACACATACACAAACACTTAATTTATGACAAAGACGATGCTATGAAGCAGCAGAGAAAGGACTGTAATTTTAATAAATGCTGCTGCATCAATTTGATATTTACCTTGAAAAATGGAAACTTGACTCCTTTCCCATACCATATATTACAAATACATTCCAGATGTATTTGTAGATTTAAACATAAAAGGTAAAGCAATAAAGCTTCTAGAAAATCTTCATGAACTTGGGTAAGGGAAAGAGTTTTTCAAACAAGACACACAAAAATCACAAACCAGAAAGGAAAAGATTGATAAACTGAATACATTCATCAAAAGACATCAGTAAGAGGGTGAACTGGCAAGACTCAGAATGGGAGAAAATATCTGTAACATGCATAAAAGACAATGGGCCCATGATGCTTACAAATCAATCAGAAACACAGACCAGCGGGTAGGCTAATGGAGAAGAGATTTGAATTGACACTTCACAAAATAAGCCAATAAAGCATAAGAGTTGATGCCCACCCCCAACAGTCATTTAAAACCACAATAAAATACTACTACACACCCACCAAGGAGCCCTGGTGGCGCAGTGGTTAAGCACTCGGCTGCTAACTGAAAGGGCAGAGGTTCAAACCCACCAGCTGCTCCGTGGGAGAAAGGCCTGGCAGTCTCCTCCCGTGAAAATTACAGCCTTGGAAACCTATGCGGAAGTTCTACTCTGTCCTATAGGGTCACTGTGAGTCAGGATCTACTCAATGGCAACGGGTTTGGTTTGGTTTTACGCACCTGCTAGAATAACAAGACAAAAAACAAACAAACAGAAAAACCCTCAAAACGAAACAAAACAACCCTGACTATATCAAACCCTGGGGAGGACACGGAGCAACTGGAACACCTGTTCACTGCTGGAGGGAGTGTAAACTGTTAACATCACTTTGGAAAACTGCTCAGATACCGGATATCTATTAAAGTTGAATGTATGCATACCTTATGATCTAGCAATTCCACTCCGGAGTATACCCCCACAAACACACATGTGCAAATGCATCAAGAAGCAGGTATAAGAACATTCCTAGCAGCATATTTATAATAGTCCCGAACTGGAAATAACACAAACGCCCATCACAGCAGAGCGGTGAGATAGTCATACAATGCAATACTATACACCAGTAACAATGATGAAGTACGGTTAGTGAAAGCACGTGGATGAATCTCTAAAACAGAACACTGAGCAAAAGAAGTCCAAATACCTACTTTATGAATTCCATATATATTCTCTTCACAAAGTGGCAAGCAAACAAAAGGGTGAAAGTCCAGACATTAGATGTAGTGGGGAGATACGGGGTGCTTGGAGGGCACGGGGGAACTTCTGAGCAGTTAGCAATGATCCATCTCTTGATCTGTGGGCGGTTACACTTGTCTGTTCACTTTGTGATAATTCATTGCAGCGAATACATTTATGTTTTGTGCACTTCTTTGAATGTGTGCTGTTGTTAGCTGCTATTGAGCTGGCACAACGGCACGAAATGCTGCCCTGTCCTGTGCTTTCCCCATGATCAGTTGTGGATCTCACCACCATGATTCATAGGGTTTTCATTGACTGATTTTCAGAAGCAGATCACCGGGCCTTTCTTCCTGGTTCATCTTAGTCTGGAAGAAACCTGTTGAAACCTGTTCAACATCATAGCAACACACAAGCCTCCACTGAGGGACTGGTGGTGGCTGCACATGAGGTGCATTGGCTGGAATCGAACCCGAGTCCCCTGCATTGAAGGTGAGAATTCTCCCACTGAACCACCAATGCATACACAAAAGTAAAAAACATTTAAAGAATTAAAAAATAAATGAAATCCGAGGTCAAGCTTGGTCAAGTACACAAAACCTCTACACTGCCACTCCCTGCTGGGAACCCTCCCAGTTCACAGCAAAAATGGGCTCTTCCATTCCTGAACCCTGAAGGCCACGCACGTGCAGGCTCCCATAGGGCTGTGCTCCTGGGCCTCATCCCAGCCTCCTTATCCTGGCTGGTGCTCTTCAGTCCGGTCTTGGGGGGCTGGGCTGATTCTGCTCTGTCTCCCCACAGGGCCCTCTGAAGACGGGCAGAGACACCCAGTGATCCTTGTCGAGTGTCTGTGGGTTTCCGATTCCTCACAGCATCCTCATGAGACTCAGAGGGGTTCAGTGACGGGCCCACGGTCATACCACCTGCAAATGGCGAAGCTAGGATTTGAACCCAGATTCTACTCTAAAGCCTGTGTTCTTTGCATCTGCTTGACTGAGGAAGGTTGGGGCTTCACCCTGATTGAAGAAGACTGAGGCTCAGGTTCTGGCTTGATACTGAGCTAAATCCATCTATGGGAATGAGGGGTGCTGATGGGGCAGGTGGCCAAGGCTGCCTTGGGGTGGAGGTGGAAGAAGGGGCTGTTTCTTCTCCTCAAGAAGCCAGCCGTGCCCAGACCCCCTGTGTCAGGGAGGTGGCCATGTTGCCTCCTCTCCTTCCCTCACCCCGACCTGGCCCAGCACAGTGTGGACACTGCTTTGGGCTGGCCTGATATGGTGTGACCTGGTTCTTTCCTGCCCATCAGAACCACCTCTGACAGGTAGTTCTAGGTGGCTTTGGTCAACACCAAGGAGGAAATCATATTACTGATTTATTTAAAGTGGTTTGTTTTGCAGAGACAGAATCTTTTAAGACATGTGAAGATGGAGAAATCATTTGAAGGGTCCCTGGAGTTAAAAAGTTGGGAACTGCTGCCTCAGGCAGCCCCCTCCTCCAAAAGCCCCCTCCCTGCTGACTCACCATCCTTGGTGGTGGTGGGGGAGCTTGCCCAGGTAGAGGTGGGGAGAGAGGCTCCTGCCGGGCACTGGAGTCTGGGGCACCTTCGAATATGTGTGTGGAGGCCTAGAGCCTCAGGGCTATGGTTCAGTGTGAGCGCCTGAGGTTTTGGCCAGGCTCTCCTGGCTCTGTCTCCAGCCCCAGCAACTCAGATGTTAGGTATGAGGCCTGGCACTCCAGACCTCTCACCATCTACCCCACTCACCCTGACCAGCCCTTCTGCTCCAGTGCACTGTTCTTATTCCCACCTTCACACCTCTGCTCAGGAGGAGCTCCCTGCCTGCAAGCTCTCTTCCCCAATGCCCACAACCTAGCCTTTAGGCCCAGAGTGATGCCACCTTCTCCAGGAGGCCTCCTAGACTTTCCCAGCACCCTGGGCCCTGGCTTCCTGCAGCCTGGAAGAGTCCAATGTGTCCCTCCGGGCCCAGCCTGGACTTCCCTGGGCCAGAGGTGGCTTTGTCATTTGTGGAGTTCTGCTTTCCCAGCCAGACTGGTGGCCCACCAGCGCACAGCCCCAGGATCCTCCTCCTCCTTTATCCTTTGATAGTCTGGCCCAGCACTGGTGCTCTTCTTTTCTAAGACTCCACCATTCTTCGACTTGGCAGCCATGGGGGGTGAGTGGAGCTGTTATTAAAACCCTCACTGGAAGCTGAGCACCTTCGGGCAGGAGGCTTGCTGGTGGAGTAGGATGCCTCCAGGCACTTGGTGGAGCTAGGTATGCTGACTCACAGAGCTAGAGCCGAGCACCTTCAGGCTGAGGCTTACTGGTTGTGTGAGGTCTGGCAGAGCTAAAAGAGCTTTGGAACACTTGCCCAAGCAGGGCAGAGGCCAAGGGGTCAGGGACAGGTGTGCCTGTGGCACAGCTGGAAAGAAGTTGTCCTAATGGAAGAACCATATCCTGAGTGTTCCTGAGCCTGAAGTGTAACCTGTTACTTCCCTAATAAACCTCACACTCGTGGGAAAAAAAAACAAACAAAAAAAAACCACAACTCCTCTGGACAGATAAGCTGAGGCCCAGGGAAGGGAGAGCTGGAGGAAGAGTATGGCCCTCCGTGAAGTGGGGTGTCCTAGCCTCAGCTAAATGTCCCTGCTGGGGGAAGGGTGATGGCTTCCATTCTGCTCTCTGACCATGGGCCCCACAGACCTTCCACAGGCCTCTACCTCACCCCTAGCCTGGCTGCCGTCTGAGATTAAGGGTCTCCCCAGGAGGGTGGAAAGGGACCGGGGCCCTGGCTTACCCTCCTCAGTCCCCACCCTGGCTGGTAGTACCCTATGTCTGTGGGACAGGAGAGGTGGGAGCCTGGCGGGCCTGCTCTCACTCTCCCTGATCCCGCATACCCACAGCTGAGCTGGGACCTTGGGCAGTACAGCTGGGTGGGAGGCTGAGCCCTGACCTCTCCCCACAGCCTGCAGCTGGCCACCTCCTGCCTCTCAGGGCCACGTTCTACGTCACAGCTCAGCCTTGAGAACAGGCAGGAAACCGTGGCCCAGATTCCTATTGTGGCTGCCTGCTCCCCTGATCCTAGCTTGGTGGTGGGGGCAGGATGACTACGACTCCCCCAGCTCCTCTCTGGGCTAGCACATTCTCTGGTGACACTGACCCCAAACCACCTGTGCCTGACCCTGAAGGCCCCCTGCGTCTTTCTCACCCACTGACTCCCTGCCACTGGGCCCCTGGTGCTCAGAACCTGCCGAGAGAAGCGTCAGGCAGAGCTGGGTTCAAATTGCTCCTCATGCCCTCATTTGTGGAATGAGGAAAAGGGTCCTACTCAAGGGGTGCAGTAAAGTGAGAGGGGTGAGGAGTACCGCCCAGGCCCTGCACAGAGGTGCCCGGTGAACGGCTACTCCCTTTCCTTTACTGCCTGTTGAGTGCGTTCTTAGACTGGGCACAGAAGGTAAGCTGGTGTGACTACTCCCATTTTACAGAAACCGAGGCCCAGCCCCCTCCTCGCCCTCATCACCGAGGAGGGGTGGTGATGATCTGTTACAACAGCCTGAAGTGGGCAATGCTGACCCCCAAATAAGAAGTTATTATGGTGGAATCTGAGGCACTTCACACAGGTGGGCACTTTCAAATATACCTGTGATTAAAAAGAAACAATCTTTGATGGTTACGAGGGAGGGGAGGGGTGGGACGGAAAAACACCAAACAGACAATAGATAAGTGGTAACTTTGGTGAAGGGTAAGACAGTGCACGATACTGGGGAAGCCGGCACTACTTGTACAAGGCAAGGTCATGGAAGCTCCACAGACACATCCAAACTCCCTGAGGGATCGAATTGTTGGGCTGAGGGCTGTGCGGACCATGGTCTCGGGGAACATCTAGCTCAATTGGCATAGCATAGTTTATAAAGAAAATATTCTACTTTCTACTTTGGTGAGTAGCATCTGGGGTCTTAAAAGCCTGTGAGTGACCATCTAAGATACTCCACTGGTCTCACCTCGTTGGGAGCAAGGGAGAATGAAGAAAGCTAAAGACACAAGGGGAAGATTAGTCCAAAGGACTAATGGACCACAACTACCACAGCCTCCACCAGACTGAGTCCAGTACAACTAGATGGTGCCCGGCTACCACCACTGACTGTTCTGACAGGGATCACAATAGAGCGTTCCAGACAGAGCTGGAGAAAAATGAAGAACAAAATTCTAACTCACAAAAAAAGACCAGATTTACTGGCCTGACAGAGACTGGAGAAACCCCGAGAGTACGGCCCCCAGACACCCTTTTAGCTCAGTAATAAAGTCACTCCTGAGGTTCACCCTTCAGCCAAAGATTAGACAGGTCCATAAAACAAAATGAAGTTAAAGGGGCACACCAGCCCAGGGGCAAGGACTAGAAGGCAGGAGGCAGGAAAGCTGGTAATAGGGAACCCAAGGTCGAAAGGTGAACAGTGTTGACATGTCATGGTGTTGTTAACCAATGTCATAAAATAATATGTGTACTAACTGTTTAATGAGAAGCTAGTTTGTTCTGTGAACCTTCATCTAAAGTTCAATTTAAAAAGGAAAAGCAAACATACCTGTGGTCACTTCCAACCATGGTGGCCAGAAAGGCCCTTACACCCTCATTGTACAGATGGGAAAACTGAGGCCATGGGGGACAGCACTGTGCTCAATGTCAGAGGGACTCAGGTATAAATCCTAGGTTAAAAGCAGCCCACTAAGCCCCGAGCTCAACCAATACTTGCAGAATACCTACGGTGTGCCGGGTCTGTGCCACACTGGGGCCAAGGAGCCCAGACACATCCCTGCCTGCGAGGGTCTCCCATCCCCACAGAGGATATGGCAGGAAAGTGCCTGTGACAGAGTGGAGCTCAGAGGAGATTCCTAATCCAGCCTGGAAATCCAGGGGGGCTTCCTGGAGGAGGTGACGTCTGGGTTGACTCTTGGAGGATAGTAGGAGTTATCTGGTAGTTGGGGAGAGGGCTCCCCAGGCAGAGGCAACATCGTGGCAAAGCAGGGGGGTAAGAGAGGGTGTGATGGGGACCAAAGCAAGTGCAGGGTTGGGGGAGGAGAGTATAGGGTATGGCTGGAGAGGCAGCAGGGTGGCCTGAAGAGGACTTTGAAGGCCAGTCTCAGGAGCTTGGACTCCATCCTTCAGGCCACTGAAGGATCTAATCTGGGGTTGTGCGTGTGCGTGTGTGTGTGTGTGACAAGACCCCTCTGACCGCCCAGCTCAGAGAATGAATAGGAAGACTAGAGGCCAAGATCAGTGAGGAGGTGAAACATGACGGGACCTGCCCCAGGAAGAGACAGAGGGTGAGCAAGTGAGGGCAGGAGCAGCTGGAGGTGAGCATGGCAGAGAGAGATGAGTGAGGAGGAGGAGTGGGGGGTCATCGGGTGAGGGGGTGCACGCATAGAGCCGGGGAGGGGAGGGCATGTTGGGTGTGAGGTACCTATGGGCATCTAGGTGGAGGAGCTCAGCAGGTAGTTGGATGGTGATCAAGCTTGAGAAGAGTCTGGCTAGAGACAGAGATGTGAGAAGCCAGCTCCACAGAGGTGTGATGGAAACCTTGGAAAGGGAGGAGATTTTCCAGGGTGAGGAGAGTGTGGCATGAAGGAGATGAATTCAAGGTCAAAGGGAGGTGTGGTGGCAAGAGAGAAGCCCTCCAGATCAGGGTGACTGCCAGAGAGGTAGAGGCAGAGGGGTGGGAGCAGGCTGGCGAAGCCAAGGCTACAGGCAGTGTTACAAAGGAGGGGCGCCCAACTTCCACTCCGGGTAATGGCAGATGATTGGGTAATGCAGACCAACCCTCTCACTCATGACAACTGAAAATATTGAGTACCAAGTAAAAATCACCTTCTAAAAAGCCTCAAAGAGCTGGTGAGATCATGAGGAATTACTGGACAGAGAGAAGAGACAGGCCAGGACCCATACAATGAAATACTACACAGTAATGAAAAAGAGGCAGCCACAGCCACAAGCAACAAAGCAGACAGAGCTCACGCGCATAAAGCTGAGCAAGACCCATCTACAGAATAACACGTACGGCACGCTTTCCTTTCTATAATGTTAACGAATAAGGAAAATTCATCTCTAGTCGTTAGGGAGGCATACTTAGGTGATAAGGAGCCATGGTGGCACAAAGGTTAAGTGCTCAACTGCTAACTGAAAGATTGGCAGTTCAAACTCACCCAGTGGCTCCGTGGGAGAAAGATCTTTGCTTTATAATAATTGGCTGCACTCTATATTTATGCTCAATACAATTTCCGCATGTGGGTTATCTTTCACAATGTAAAAAGTTTTTGAACGGAGGAGAGAGAGGCCCAACAGCTTCCAGGTCAGCAGAGGGAAGTGGTCCGTGGTGACCTTGGCCAGTGCTCTGAATGCCAGGGGGCAGTGGGGTGAGGACTGAGGAGGGCGGTGAGGTTGAGAAAGGTCACAGGATGGAGGGGAGGCTTAGGGAGAGAGAGATTTCCTGGAGAGTCGGGAGTCTGCGCAGGGAGTGTGTGTGGGGGAGGGATGCGCTGGAGCGGGGCGGGGCTTCACTCTCCAAGGGGAAGAGGCTGGGGAAGCATAGACAGGTTTCTGGGTGAGGGGCAGTGTAGATGGCAGGGCTCTTCATGGGGTGGAGTGGGTGGAGAAAGCGGAAAGTGAGGCCGAACCAAGATAGTGGGTTTTCCGGGCCTGACACGCATTCTCCCCTCTCTTGCCAGGAGCAGCCACGAGACCTCTAGTTGCCCAGGCAGAAGGATCTGTTGCTGGCAGGTGCAGGCAGGCGCAGGTCACCTGCCATGCAGCTCGCCTTTGCAGCCGGCAGAGGGCAACCGCCTCCCACAGATGCTTTCGGTTTGCGCCTGCATTGGGAATGAGGCCGGCTAGAGCAGGCCCCATCGTTCATATTGAGGGGGAGGGATGGGGGCTGTCTTACCCTCCAGCCTCAGGCACACATATCCCTCCTGCAGGCGGTCTGGTCTGGTTCTCAGAGACTTCCTAGCCTCCTTCTGTGCCCAAACTCCCACCTCGAAGGTTCTGATAGGTTCCCATCGCAGCCCGGGGCAGGTGATGGGGCTGAGCCGGGATTGCGGAGGCTTGGGACAAGCGCCAACTTAAAGCGCTAAAGGAGTCCGTACACCTCCCACCTGCATATCAGCAGCCCCCTTGTACAGAAGGAGCAGTTGAGAGGGACTTAAATGCTGTTTGGCAAGTGTACCAAGCCAGCCAAACACACACACACACACCCACACACATACACACACACACGCACACACATGCACACACAAACCACAAAATAAACGAAGCCTAAACCTTTGCAAATCAAACAAGATTCTTCTATCCACTTAGGAAGACAAACTGTGGACGCTGAACCCAGGTAAGGAGCCCTAGGGGTCACAGGTGCTTCATGACAGCTCACTGTCTACAATTGGCCCCACCCTTTGCACACTCGTCCTCTAGTTTGTACCATGAGTCTGCAGGAAAGGCACTTCAATTCCCAGTTTACCAAGGAGGCAGCTGGGGCCCCAGAGGAAAAGGCTGGGAGATGTGTTCAAGGTTGCCCTCTCACAAGGGGCAGTGCCGGAACTTGACTGGGATCTCTCTGGGCATTTGCCAGGGGAGTGGGCACTGCAGCCCAGGGAGCCAGGCCTGGGGTGGGGAACTGGAGCTGCAGGTCTCCAAGGTGACAGGGTAAAATGTCACCCTGTCCTTGACTTTTTCCTTTCACCAGGGACTGAGGCATTTCTTCTCAGTAAGGTGTCTGCTTGGAGGGTGGGGGAGGCGGGCTCTTCAGGCCCAGGCCTGCTCCTATCCCCTAAGGCAGGGGGGCTGCTCTAAGCCCCTGGCTGCTTGTCTGAGCCAAAGATAGTCCCTCCCCCTAGGCCTGGCCAGGCCTGCTGCCTGGCATCCCTGGACTCTCACACAAGGTAGAGAGAGGCCAGTTCTCCTCCCTCGCGACTTATCACTCTGCTTCTGAGAAATCAGCTAATGCATATGGCTCTGTAAGTCGCTCTGTACAAATTGCTTTGTGCAGGGCTCCCTACTGGGTCTAGAGTCCACAGTTTGTCTTCCTAAGAGGATAGAAGAATCTTGTCTGATTTGCAGATTCAGGATTTGTTTGTTTTGTGATGTGTGTGTGTGTGTGTGTGTGTGTGTGTGTGTGTTTGGCTGACTTGGTACACTTTCCAAACAGCATCTAAGTCCCTCTCAACTGTTCTTTCTGTACAAGGGGTCAGTCTCTGATGAACCCAGTGGCTGTGAGAACAAGCCTCTTCCTTCCCTCTCCCTGTGCTTTTGAAACCTCATCACCACCAGAGAGCAGGCGAGGGAGGCCTGGGGAGTCGAACTGGGGATTTCCTCTGACAAAAGCCAGCATCTCCTGGTCACAGGAAGCCCCCAGGCACCAGGTAGAGCAGGCCCCTCCCACTGCTCCTGCCCTGCTATCTGGTCTCATCTCTGAACCTCCTCCTTCAGGCCTCCTAGTTCTCTGCCTCCGTTACAGATGGACTTTCTTTGTGCTGCCTCCAAATGCAGCCTTCCATTCTTCTAGATGAAAGATGGCTGCAAATGCTTTGCTACTCCTGTCATTGAGACGTGAAGTCTAATTCCCCTCTCATTGTAACTGGACTGAGGTCCCTGGGTAGCACAAACATTTGCACTGGACTACTAACCTAAAGGTTGGCAGTTCAAACCCACCCAGTGACACTGTGGAAGAAAGGCTTGGCAATTTGTTTCTGTAAAGATGACAGCCAAGAAAACCCTATGGAGCAGTTCTACTCTGTAACACGTGGGGTCACCGTGAGTCACAATCGACTTGACAGCAATGGGTTTTGTTTTTGGTTTTTTAACTGGACTGGCTTTGGTAACTTGCTTGAGCAATAGAATACAGTGGAAGTGACATTCTGGGACGTCTGAGACTAGGTTATAAGAAGCCATGATTTCCACGCTCCCTCTTGGAACACTTGCTGTTCTGCCAAGGAAGGAGCCCTACCGCCCTGAGACCGCCATGCTGTGAGGAAGCCCAACTCTGTGTGGGACAGAGAGATGTTCAGCTGGATCCAGCTGTTCCAGCCCCCCCACAAGTTGTCCCAAATGAGGACCCAGATGTTGTAGAGTGGAGACAACCCCCCCCAGCCCCTCTTCCCCCACCCCCGCTAGCCTTGGCTGAGTTCTTGACCACAAAACTGTGAGGTATAATAATATAAAATTGTCTTAAGTCGCATGGTTTTGGGGCAGTTTGTTTTGCAGCAACAGATAATTAGAACATTCTCTGGCCTCTTGGAGCCCTACGTGACCTGATAAACTCCCAACTCTGAAATTCAAGGTGGTCTGTCCTAGCACAACTAGACCCCTTTTTGGAATTTAGCCCCAGCCACTCTGCTCACAGGCCCAGCCTCCATGGGACCTTTTCAGTCTTCAAAGCCCTGCCCACCTCTGCTGAGAAGCCATCCCTGACCCACACCAGCCAGGCACATTCCATCCTGAGACCACCTGCACTGTCTCTCCAGCTCCTAGGAGGCCCTGACAGCAGAGAAGGGACTCTTCTCCTCTGCAGCCTCTGGTTTGTGTCCCTGAGTTGGAGAAGTAGAGCCAGGCAGACCCCCTCAGGACAGGTGGCTGAAGGATAGTCTCAGGCAAACCCCTGGCCAGGGCCTTGCTCCTGCAGATTTGCATCACTGGACAGACAGGTTGTGCAGGGAGAATGTGCAACCTGCAAAGAGGTGAGCCTGGAGGGCTGGACGCTGCACTGGCCAGCCTTGTGCCAGGCCTGGGGACACAGGGAGGCCTGCTGAAAGATGAGTGAACCATGGTCCATTCTTATCTATTCTTTAAAGTGGGTCCCCTCAGAATGCCAGAGAGCCTGCCCTTGCTAATCTAAGTTATCCCTCACCCTTTAAGGGAATTAACCACACTTCTTTGAAACAAAAGAAAACACTGAGCTTGTGCAAATGGGTCCTGGCCTCCTCCAGCGGCCCAGTCCCCTCACGCACATGCACACCCAGGCCGATGTCTCTGGATGCATCGCCACTGCCTACCCAGCCGAGCTCCTGCTGTCCTGTGGACATTGTAACCACGAACCCAGTGGCCACGAGAACAAGCCTCTTCCTTTCCCCTCCGTTCACTTTTGGAACCTCTTCACCACCAGAGGGCAGGCGAGGGAGGCCTGGGAGTCGGAGGGGGAAGCTGAGGCCCTGGCCAAGTTAGGCAGCAAGGGCGTGGCGGAGTGGGAGAGGCCGCAGTGGAGGGGGTTGAGGGTGTGGCCTGGCAGAGCCGTCAGGGCTGGGGGCTTTAGGCAGGGAGGGCTCGGTGATCCAGCTTGGCCCCCAGGGGCGGGAGCCTGGAAGAAACACAGCACTGGTGGGCCCCTTCCTCACCTGTTACCACCCGGGGGTGGCCCCAACTGTCATGGTGTATCTTCTACCTGCTCCGCAACAAAGTCTGGCAGCCAATGTGCCCACCCGAATGAAGCTCAGCTCTGTTGCGGGTGGGGAGACCCTTGCCCTCAGAGCTCCCATCGGAGGGTGGGGGGCCATTGCTCACATCCTAGGAGTAAGAGTCAGAGAGGCACTAGGTGTGGTCGGGGCTTCCTGTATGGGGAGGGGCGGGGCCTTTTGGGTATAAGTAAGACTTGACGGACTGGGTGGGGATGTGAGGTACAGGAAACAGCCTGAGCAGAGGTGTGGAGGCTAACATGGGACTGGATCCTCTGGAGGCAGCAAAGATATACAGATCTGTCTGGCCACAAAGCTGGAAAAGGCCAAGCAGGTGGGCGTCAGCCCAGGAGCTCTGCTTCTGAACTGAGGGCAGCCGGGAGCCACAGAAGGCTCTTGAGCCAAGGCCCTGCTCATCCCAAATCCCTGCTCCTGATTCCCCTTGAATGTCAGCTGGGCCTCCTGACCCCGGAACTGTGCAAACTGCTATTTAAAACAGGTTCTTCTGCTCCACGCAGCTGCCTGCCCGGGGAGGCGGAGGACGTAGCCTCTTTGTTCAGCTCAAGGTTACAGCAAAGAAACAAAAGGAGTGAATTTTCCCTTTCTTCGTTTTTTTTTTCCTTCTTGTTGCAGCACAGAGATGGTGCCTTGAAAGCTTCTGTGCTTTGCTTAGTGAAGCTCTTAGGAGTGGCAGGGTCCTTGGCCAGTGCTGACCCCAGCCCTTGCTAATTGGCCCCTGCAGGAGACTGGCCAGCTAATTGGGCTGGGCCAGGACAACGGAGCTGGGCAGCATTGGGGGTGGGGCTTCCTAGAAGATGCCTGCCCTTCCCGTTCCCTTTTCCTCTCCAGGCCTCCCCGAACCCCACCCAGCCTTCAAGGCTCTACTCTGGGCCCACCTCCTCCAGGAAGACCCCCTTGGTCACTTGGAGCCCAGCCAACATCTCAGGTATGTGGCTCAGAGCCCTGGCTTTGCAGATGGAAGCTTGGGGCTGGCCTTTACCCCCAGCCCAGTGAAGTACAGAGCCCTTTACAGGTGACAGGACTGACCCCAGCCCTAGCCTCACAGGCCCTACTTAGTCTCCCCCAAAGAGCCCCCTCCCCCTGGTCATCCCCTGACAGACTCCTCCTGGTCAGAGCTTTGTGGCCTCGGGCTGCTCTGCCTTCTCTTGAATGCCCCCATCTGCTCACCATCCTCCTCACAGCCCTGGGCCAAGCTCTGCACGTCCGACTCAGGCTAGCCGAGGCCCCAGCCACTTTCTAGAATCTCCAGCTAGCCTTCTAAAAGGCCAGCCCCAGTGCCCAGGTTAGCAGGATAATGTTAAGGGATTTTCCCAGAAGGCCTTCTCTCCTCTCTCTCTGGATTCCTGGATGAGGGCCTAGGTGGCCCTAGCTGGGTAAGGGGGCCCAACAGAAGGTTTCTGTGACCATGGGCTTCTGGAGGCCAATGCTCCCAGGCCTAATCTCCTGGTCCCTTCCCCACCTCCCCACCATGTAGAGCTCTAGGAATACCTCTATTGGTCACCTGGCAACACAGCCCCAACACACCTGCCTCCTAGGTAAGCCAACCCATCCTCCCAAACCACACGGTGGGGGGCAGACTTACAGGGTGGCTGCCAGTGAGGTCTGGGGTGGCCTTGGGGGCTGGAGGGGGTGGGGAGCCCGGCTCCCCCATCTTTCCTGCTTGCAGTTCTGTTCCAAGGATGGGTCCCCAGGGACTGTTGCTACAACAAGTGTGCCTGGTGTTGGAGCCCAACCCTGAGCTGGAAGCACACAGGCCCATGGGGCTTGGTCACCTTTGCTCCAGGGTAGAAGCTTCTGGAAGGGGGTGGCTGAAACCAGGCCAGAGAACTGTAAGGAGACGGCAAGGACTGGGAGGGCTGTGGGGGCCAGGAGCCTAGGAAAGGGGCAAGTCCCTAAGCCCCAGTCTCAGCATCCCTCCTCCTTGACTCGCGTCTAGCTACACCTCAGTCTCTGCCTCTCCCTTTAGCCTCCTGCCTCTTCATCTCCACTTTATCTGTCGTTTAATCTACCCCTCTCTGTCCCTCCATCTCCCCCTCTCTGTTCCCCAGTCTCCCCTTGGTCCCCAGTCATCCCTCCGTAGCAGCCCAGGCTGGGTGGGGCTCTCTCTCCACCCTGTAGCTGCAAGGCATGGCCTAGGTTCCCACGCCTGGTCCCTGGGGCCTCCCCATCTCTGCTTTCCTGGTCTGGACAAATTCCTTTCCTTTGAGTTCAGTGGAGACATGGGTGGATGTTTTTGCAAGCAGCTCACTCTGGAAGTGAAGGGAAAATAAACCCAAACAAACCAGCCCACTAGCCTAGAAACGGCCTTGGTCATTGAGACACAGCCGTCCTGATAAAACTGGCCATGGGCCTGCTTGTGGAGACCCCCTCCAAGGGCACAAAGGGTGTCCACCTGCCTTTGCCCAATGGAGCTGGGCTCAGCCGCTTGTCGAGGCACACTTGGCCTCCCATCTGGCCCTAACAAGGTGTCTGCCCAAAGCTGGGGCTTAGTAAATATTTGTTGACTTGCTTAACAAATGAATGGCTGAGTGCCGGGGGTCTCCAGGCCTCCGATGGTGGCACAGTAACAGCAGACACATCTATCAACAATAGCAGGCATCTCTGTCTGTTCCATAAGTTCTGCCCCTGTCCAAGTGACCCCACCTCCCAGCTGCTGGGTGCCTAGCCCAAAACTATGCACGGGTGGGGTCCTCTGGCCTCGGTCAGTACTGCAAGGGGGACCCTGACTCAAGTGCATGTCTCCTCTCATTTTCAGGACATATTTTTAACTTAATTCACTTTGAAACCCTGGCGAGTTCACTTTTCCTTAATGGGGTTTCTTCATCTGGATAATGAGCTTGGGACAGGGGAGTTGGATGAGGGAATCCCACAATGCTTTGTAGCTCAAGTAGTCCCAGCCCTGGTGAAATGGAAAGACAGAGGGCTCCGAATCTACTCAGAGCTGTGTGACCTTGGAGAGGTCATTGACCTTGTCGGGGCCTCAGTTTCGTCATCTGTGAAATGGAGCACATAACCATGCCCATCTCATAGAGCTGCTTGTAGGACTAAATGAGGTTGTGAGTATGCAGCACCCAGCATAGTGCCTGGCACAGGCACTGTACCATAAATGCTCACCCTCCTCTACGTGACTCTCACAGGGGCCCTGGAGGGTCTAATTCTCCTCCAGGGACATGAGGTTGTTGGTAGAGATGGCCATCCTCCCTCTCAGTCACCCAGATAGCACCCAAGATGTGGGCACTAGACCTGAGCCCACCACTCAGCCTCCCCATCAGGAAAATGAGCCCCTGCCTCCTGCTGAGTGCACCAGTCCCAACCCAAAGGCCCTGGGGCCAAAGCCTGGGGTAAAGACACAGCCAGACTGAGGCCCCCTCCCAGCCTGGCCTTCAGCTGCCCCGCCCTGCAAGGGGCCCGAGTCCTCCGCGCCCGCTGAGCTGCCAATCGATCGGATCTGCTCCCATCCTCGGGCATGCCATGAATTTTTCATCAAAGGCTTGTAGACTTTGGGAAACGCACAATTAGAAGTCCCATCAATAATGCACCATGCAGAGGCCTTGGCCGGGCTCAGCCAAGCCTCGGACATGGCTGTCTTCCAGCCCTACTCTGGAGGAAACAGGAGGGGGACTGAGTGGACCCCCACCCAGGTCTGATGGGGTCCCTTCAGCCCTGCGTCCCCATCACTGGATGTAGAGCAAGTGTGGGATGCAGAGAGGGAAGGTTGAGCCTGCCCCTTGAAGCCCCACGTAGGCCTGGGGTCTGCCCCTGGTCCAAGGTGTTTCATCTATAAAATGGGAGAGAAGAAGCCCCCAGGCCCCTTCCCCATCCCTTAGAGCATGGTGAGACACACCAGGCAGTTGCTGTGTGAAGGCTAGGGTTCTTTGTGGGGCTGGGGGATGTCTTTCTTCCAAGGGGCTCCAGGAAGCAGGGCAGGCACCAGGCTGGGGTGGTGGCAAGACAGGAGAGGAGGACAGTGGAGGGGAGCTTTTACTCGCACTTGGCAGCTTGGTGTTCAAGGTCATTGTGATCCGGCCCACCCCCTCCAGCTTCATAGTGAAGCTCCTCTTTTCCCCAAGCTGCTCCCCACACTCATCACTTCCTACAGCCTCGGGACCTTTGGAAGACAAAATTCTGCTCTGTCCTGCCACGCTACCTTTGTTCATGCAGTTCTCTCCACCAACAGGACGGGGGTGCTGTCACCCTGTCTCTACAGATCCATTCTTCAAAGTCCACCTCCTGACAAAGGACTTTCTCTCTCTCCTTGGTGAGAAGGGATGCTGCCTTTTCTGAATTTCTAGTCTGAACAGGCCCGTAACTACAAGAGTGCACTATGGGTCAGGTGCTGTTCTAGACTCTACACAGGTCAATGTAGCTTCAACCTCCCAGTCACCCACGGAAGTAGCTATCATTGTGCCCATTCTACAGAGGAGGAGAATGAGGCACGAAGAGGTTAGGTAACCTGAGTGAGGGAGCTGGTTCTAACTCTGCACTTTAACCACCTTCCCAGGTGATAGGAGAACAGTCTGGCTCTCCTGCCCTCAAAGGGCCTTTGTGTCCATGAGGGAAGGACCCACACTTCCTGCTTCCTCATGCACTAGGGCTAGGATTTTCCCAGCAAAGGTCCCAAGATTTCCCCTCCACCCGGCACCCTAGCCCAGCTGATCTCAGGGAGAGACACACAGGGCGTTAATAATCACATCAGTGACTGGCAGGAGAGGTCTTGCTCCAACTCGAATCTGAAGACAGCTTGACAGAAGGTCCAAGTGCCTCCTTGGCCCCCAGCAATGGTCTCCATGAGTCCCACACCCTGTGTCCTGGAGCCCTCTGGCAGCTCTGCATCCCCCATCCCCTAGGCTTCCCTCCAGCTCATGTATTCGGAGGCTGTTCTCTTGAATGTCTTCACTCCCCCCCAACAAAACCAAACCATCAGACAGATGCACAGGTGGAGAGATGAGGGGACCTGGGGGCTGAGGTAATTTGTACCATTGCTTTTGGTGTGTTTGGGGATTTCTCTGGGTTCTGCCTAACTGTGGGCCTCTGCTCGGGCCTAGAAGGGGGTTTGTGGGTATGAGGGGTTCTGTGACCCTGCACACAGTCTGTGTGAGGCCTGAGACACCAGTATCTGGAGGCCAGGCCTGTGCCAAGGGAGCATGCTCTCCTGCCATCCCCCATTTCCAAAGCCCCTCCCCAGTCAAACTGCCACCCCAGGCTCCAGGCAGGCACAGCTTGTCTGCAGCAGAGACCGTCACTGTGGTTCCAGACATTCACACAGGGTCCTGGGATAGATCCAGGGTGGGCGGCTGGCTGGGGGGCAGGCAGGGGGTTTGGTAACGCCCCTCCTTGTGTGCCTCCCCAGTTATGCATCTGCATTTGGCCCTGAGT
>NW_004443966.1:19721250-19722307 GCF_000243295.1 Trichechus manatus latirostris | reverse complement strand
GCAATGGAGTTTTGGTTGTTTCTTTACCAATTACAGTTTTAGCTTTATTTCATTACTCCTTCCTTCTAGATAAGAATTACTAAGATATCTATTCACAGAATTACCCCTGCCTCCTGATAGCACCCAACCCAGAGCAAAGCCCTGTTTCCTGAACCCTCCCCAAATCACTTTACACATGCCTGAATCCTAGAAATCCTTTCTAACACTCTCCTACTGAGATGTCCCGTAGCTCCCATGTGGTGGGCTCCCCCTCTTTGCAATAAACCCAACTTTGTTCAACTCCCAAGTGTGTTCCTGGTGGTCTTGGCAGGAGGGCATTGACATTTTACCATTAGAGTGTCATCTCCTTAGATTAGCATGCTGTCCAGGTCTTAGTTCCAGGCTCTCCCTCATTTCAACATTTTTGTGAAGATGTGTGTCCATGGCTTCCCCTTCATTGTTCCCCACCCAGGCCAAGGGAACGACCTCGGGCAGGGACTGTGGAGGGGAGAGCTCCTGGGGCACCTGCCAGGCCTTGGTGTGGGGGCAGGAGCCCTAGGCTGGACACCTGGGTCTCTTGGGAGGCCTCATGGAAGCCTAGACAATCTCAAGCTGAGGGAGAGGCAGTGGGTGGGGGAGGGACGGGGGTAACAGAGGACCTGAGCTGTCGCAGGAGAGCTGGAGGTGCCATGATAGAAAATGGGGCCTCCCCTTTCTCTTCCTCACTCACTCCACCCTCTATAAAGTCAGTGCTGGGGGGGCAGTGGTGAGAGAGGGGCTAGTGAACCCCAGCCCTCTGCTCCAAATACTCAGTGCTCCTTCAAGCCCCTGCCTCCTTTTACGGTCCCGGTCCCTCCTGCTGAAATGGCAGTGGGACTGTGGGGCTGGGTAGTAGACTTAGGGAAGTAAGGAATGGGTATGATGGAGACCTGTACAAGGTAGGTGAATGGATTCTCTGAGGGAGTGGCTGATAGTTGTCTAACATGAGGACCCAGAAGGGGCTGAGATGAAATCTGGTCCCCACATCTGCCCCCTGCACCAGCCCTCCAGTACTCTGCTCCTCACCCCCTGCTTCGGA
>NW_004443966.1:19718196-19719637 GCF_000243295.1 Trichechus manatus latirostris | reverse complement strand
CCTGGTGGGTATGGGACCAGAACTGAGCTGGCATGAGAAGGGGCTAGAAGCAGCTCGGGTCCAATATGAGCATTCTCTGAGGCTGTTAGAAACGTGTCTTTGTCAAGGCAGAGGAAGAGAACAGATTTGATAGTTTGCTAGCTTCACTTGATTTCTAACTTTTAATTATTTAGAGTTTAGACAGGTGGTGTGTGGGCCTCCATTTGTACTATCACATGTTCGGGGTGAGCCTGGGGAGGGGACCTGCACCCACAGAGCTTTGCTCTGGTGTTTACTGGAAACTGAGGCAGCCCTCCCACACAGACGGACTGGGAAGACGGTGAGTAGAGAGAGTGGGGTTTAGACTCAGGCTCCTGATTCCTGAGTCCCTAGGTTTGGCAGCTGCAGGATCTGGCGCTGGGATGGAGACCTCAGACCTGCGTTTGACCCTGGCTCTCCCTCAGTCTTGCCCTGGGCCTTTGGGAGGGTCATTGAGCTACAGGCTTGGCAGTTTCCCTGTCTGTAAAATGGGGGTGATAGTTGTACGCTCCTCATTAGGTTGATGCAAGGATTAAATGAGATTACGACTGAAGTTCTGGGTGCAGAGTAAGGGCTCAATACATACTGATGAATAGTAGTGTTATTATTAAAAAGAGGTCTAAGGACAGCGTGGGTTGGGGGTTTGTAAAAGGGAACAGGCCCCATTTCCCAGGTTTGCACATTTCTCTTTCACTCCTGGGTTCTGGAGTCTCCCTCCCACCCTCACCAATCGATGACTCAATCTCGCAGCAATTTATGGCCTCATCACCACGGCTTTCTTTACAGACAGCGCCACTCTCCCAGCCTGCCCCTCCCCCCTTTAATCAAGGAACGGTGACCTACAATGATACGGGCAGCACCAGCCATCTTGCTAAGGAGCAGAGCCAGGACACCGGCCCACATCCGCCTGCCTTGTTTGCTGGGCTCGGGGAGGAAATCATCAAGGCCAGCGGGCCCCTCACTTCATAGTTGGGAAGACTGAGGCCTGCCAAGGGGTCAGCCAGGGTGATTCTGTCAAGTCAATGACAGGGCTGGGACTAGACCCCAGCTCTCCTGACTCCTCTCCCCATCCAATGCTCTCAGTTGTTAGTTTTCTCTCCTCTTGGGCAGCCTCTGTGCCCAGGGGCCCTCTCATCCACGTCTCCTCTGAACACGTCCTTTCCCTGTGCATCCTGGGTGTTTGAGGCTGGGCCCTGATTTGGCCAATCTACCGCCCCACTCACCCCCTCAGTTCTTTCTTCCACTCCTTCCGCCCCCAGGACGTTCTCAAAGAACTTTCTTAACCTTCACTGGAGGGAGGTATTCTTGCTACAGATAAAGAAACTGAGGCCCAAAGAGGGAAGGGACTTGCCTGAGGGCCCCATAGCACGTCTGGGTGAGACCCAGGGGAGGGTCCCACTTGGGAGGGAGATGGACACACACA
>NW_004443966.1:19715906-19717302 GCF_000243295.1 Trichechus manatus latirostris | reverse complement strand
GCTGGGGGGTGGGGGAGCAGGGGGCACCTGTGCTCATTTGCCCCCCTTCTTGGCTTCTTAAACACTGCTCATACTTAAGGTGGAGTCCTTCCCCTTCTCAGCCCCTGGGGGTGGCACGCCCCCTGCCCTCCTTCTTCCCAGCCCTCAGGCTATCTGCCCGTCCTTGGCCTCTGCAGGCTCCTCTCACTTATGCTGGGGGATTTTCTCCCTGGAGGCATGGTGCCCTCAGGCCCACCCCTAACATCTGTGGGGCTCAGGGCAAGAACATTAACGGAGGCTCCAGTATGTGCCCTCCTGCAGGCAACCATCCCTTGGGCCAAGAGGCGCACATGCCTGGGGGGAATTCATCTCTGGGAAGTCCACTTCTGAGGGTGGACTTCAGGAAGAGGTCCTTAGAAGCAGGGTCAGATCCATTTGGGCAGGAATTTTGGGGTGTTGGGTACTTAGAGATAGTTTAGAAGTGTGGGGTTTGAATTTTGGGGAATATCTACTTGGCCCTGTGGACCCCTTAGTCTGTAGAGAGAGACAAGGCTGGAGGAGGGCCAGAGGAGACCCTCTTCAGCAATCTCAGGATGGCACTGCGCCCCATCTTGTCTAATACCCTGATCCATGGCCCCGAACCCTTTCCTTGAATAAGGCTATTCACCCTTCTGGCCAAGTCGGCCAGGAAGACAAGCCCACCCTAGTGGTTTTCCCTGGCTGGGCGGTACCAGGTCTCCCCACCAGCCTCAGAGAGAGCCTGGGGGCACAGGGGCAGTGATGGAGTGTGTGAAGGGGGGAGGGAGGGAGCTGGCCTGCAGGGGGCCTTGTTCAGAGGCTTGCACACACCAAGAGACAATAAATCGACAAACACTTAATCTCTCTGCAAATTGAAACGGAGCCGTAAATATCTGCTGCATCCCAGCAGCTGAGTTATGAGTCTCGCTTATTAATCTCTTTAGTCCCAGGTGATGGATGGAGGAGGAGAATGGCCCGCCGGAGACTCGGAGGGATGGGGGAAGGAGGGAGGAGAAGTGGGTCAGGGGTCTAGGAATAGCCTTTCAGGAGAAGAGGGCAGAGGGAGAGGCCTGTGTGAGCTGGGCTTCCTTTCTCCTCCCCCTTCAGTCTCCAAGAGCCCCATGAACACAATGATTATTAATAAGCTTTCCCCAAAGTAGACAGCCCTTTACAATTTCCAGTGCTTTGCCATCCACTCTCTTCTTAGTTCTCCCCACAGCTCAAGATGATTCCCCCCACTTAACAACAAGGAGACAGAGCCAGCGAGGTGGAGTGATTTATCTAAGGTCACACAGCTCCTGAATGGTGGAGACGGGACTCCAACCCCCTACAGCTGCACAGAAGGAGGGGGTCTGTAAGGGGAGATAACAGGGACGTGTGTGATGGGATCCTTATTTCC
>NW_004443966.1:19714294-19715293 GCF_000243295.1 Trichechus manatus latirostris | reverse complement strand
TCAGTGCCTGAAACATCACCTCTAAGAGGCCTGCTTACCCCTGCTCGTGGGCGCAGCCCAGGGTCCCTGGGATTTGTGATGCCATCACCCTGAGCTGATGTTCCTGCTAAGAGTTGCCACCAATGTGAGCAGTGTCCGGGGTGCACTGGGTTTCCTCTGGTAGTGGCTGCAGGTGGATTCTGCACAGGCAGGACTGATCACCTGCCAGCAGGTGGTGCTGATGGAGCTGAAGCTACGTCTGAGCCTCCCTAGTCCGAGTACGCAGACTTCATCCTGGGGGGTGGGCCTGGGGGTAGGACCAAGGCTCCAGTCACAGCCCAGATGCCCCAGGGGATTCGGGAACATCTGCTTCAACATCCTCTGCTGACAGAGGAAGGAAATGGGGCCTGGAGTTCAAGGTCACTTCAAGGAGACAGTGAGAGCATCATGAGTGTAGGAACAGTGTGGAGCTGGGCTGGGCTGGGGGGAGCTGGGTGTGTGCCTTGTTGCTATGGGGTGCTGGTGGGGGGCGGGGGGAGCGAAGTGTGCAACAAACTTCAGTTGGGCAGGGCTGGGAAGGGAGGTTTCCGCGCCACATGGGATGACCACCTGTCCTGGTTTGCCTGGGACTGTCTCAGTTTTAACACTGAAAGTCCCACATCCTGGGACCCTTCAGTCCTGGGCAAACAGGGATGGCTGGTCACCCCAGGGCCATGCCAGGCAGGCACACAGGACTCGGCTTATGAGTGGCTCTCTATATTGCCAGCCCCCCTTCCGAGTACCCCTCAAATGTCCCATTGAATCCTGAGGGGCAGGCAGGGCAGGGTAAGAAGTGCTCCTGGGTTACAGATGGAAAAATCAAGGCACAGGGATGGAAAGTGCTCTGAGCCACGCTGGGAGGGTGTGGTGGAGCCAGCACCTCTCTCCACCTACCCACCAGGAAGCAGTCCTAGGAGGCCCGAGCCCCACACCTCCCCTGCTGTGTGACTTGGGAGAAGACACCTTCCTTTCTGTCTTCAC
>NW_004443966.1:19694147-19712787 GCF_000243295.1 Trichechus manatus latirostris | reverse complement strand
TTTGAGAGGTCTACATCAAAACCAGGTGTCCTGGACGAAGGGAACCCCAGACGGAAGAAATGACTGGATTGCAATCCAGGAATGAAGGTGCATGGAGGCACACTATGGGGAGAGGAGTCCCAGTAGGGTTAGGTGGGGCTGGGGAGTGGTGACTGACAGGGCCTGGGCAGCAGGGAGCATCTGTGGCTCCCTCCCCTCCCCCTGCATCCCTCCACTCCCTCCTCCATTCCCAGGGTGCTCCTTTCTCCAGAAAATGCTCAATTTCCTATGAAGTCAAAGTAGGCTCTGGAGGGAATCAGAAGCAAATTGTTTCATGGGCTCTGGGGGATGTGTGGCAAGACCAGACACAAACAAACATATTCCGGAAATCAGGTGATGCTGAGGGGCTCACAGGCCGGGGGACAATGGTGACAGCCAAGGGAGGCAGTTAAGTTAATCACGTGACCACTACACAACCCCTGTCACATCACCAGGCTGATGTTACACCCCAGGCTGTGCTGCTGATCAGTCCCTGACGACAGGTCCAGGAGGTACCCACCTTGTGACCACAATATCGTTGCTACCCAAGTGCATTCTATTGCTATCCAAGTATCTTCTCCGTAAGCCTGCTTATGACTATGCTCTGTGATTGCATTCCCCTGCTATACAGGGATGTGTGGTATCACTATATGGCTTGGGTCTATTGCTATGCAACTATACTTCGCTGCTCCGTGACTGAATCTAATGCTTGTCATTGTGCCTCTTGGTTGCATGAGTTTGCCCATTGCTCTGTAATTGCCCATTGCTATGTGATTTTGCTTGGTTGCTATGTAACAGTAATCGGTGGCTACATGGCTACCTGCAATTGTCACAGAGCTGTACACTGTTGCTACGCACCTATGTTCTATTGATTGTAACTGGACTCTGGTGGCACATGAATGTGTTTGTCTGGATCTTGCCCTGATCCTGGCCATGCTGCGGCCAATGGGCAGGAACTGGAACTGCGGGCTGGGTCTCCACAGCTGAACTAGGGCAAAGTGTCAGAGGTGGGAATAGCCAGCATTGTCAACCTGAGCCCAGTGAGAGAGAGAGAGAAACAGAGAGAGAGAGAGAGAGAGAGAGGAGTGGTGAGTTAGAGGAATGAAGGACAAGGGTGGAGGGTAAAGAGGATAGAATCAAGAGTCAGGAAAACTAGGAGGGAACAGGGAGGGCCTGGAAAAAGCTGAGATGGGAAGAGGGGCAGACTACCGCCCTGAATGCTATGTGAGTATCTGAGGGGCCCGATGGTAGCAGACTGGCTGAAGGGTCCAGAGCTGGGTGGGCAGGCTTCTGTAGCCATGTGGTATTTCTCCTTGGCTCTATGAATAGCAGATGGGATAGCAGATCAGGGAAGCTTGAACAGATGTTGTCCCACCGCTGGGCCTCCTCATTGCTACCTTTTGTAAAATGAGGGGATTGGACAGATTAGCTCTAAGTTTCCTTCTGATGCTCTTGCTGTCCAGCCGTGGGTTCTACTACAGGATCCAGCAAGCATTTACCAAAGTCTATGTTGGGCCAGGCCTAGGCTGGGTCCTGGAGCCCAGAGGTGAGGAAGGCAGTATGCACTTTAGTTCAAGGGCTGAATGACGGTGGCTGAGTGGACCTAACCCATTAGCAAATCAGGGCTAGCAGCCAGTCAGTGTGGCCTTGCCAGGTGTCATCAAGGGGAGGGGGGAGTAAAGGGACCATGGAGCCTTCTCGATGGGCACAAAGACCATTGATGGGACTGATGGTGATGTCCAGGGTGGGTGTGCTTGGGTTGGTTCTGGATACAGACCCAATGGACCCAACTCATGACTTCTTTGACAGACTGTGGCTATAGGGCTGCCCTGAGTCCCTTGGTTATCACTTAGATGAAAGGTCTTCCAGAATCCTGTCTTAGTGACCTTGGGACACATATTTCTCTTCTTTCTTTCTGTCACTTACAATGCCTACACTCTCTTGCTGAAAAACAATTCCTCCTAATGGCTAACCTTGACTTCTCAAGCTGCAGTTTAGTCCCATTTCTTTTGGCTTAATCCTTAAGATCAAGACTAACTGGTCTACTACCCATGTAATTATATGGGTATAGTATTATACTCATATAATATTTTAGTATTTCAGATTAAATATTATTGTAATATTTCAGATATTTTAAAAATATTGTTTTAAATCCCCACATATCAGATTCCTCTTATATTTAAAGACCCTTTTCCTCCTCAGCCCTGTTTTTCTCCTTCTCTCCTCTATCATCATCATCATCATAGAATTTTAGAAGCAGAATGAAGACTGTGACCCAACCAATTCCCCTTTCTATGTCTTACCTCCCCCAAACAAGTCTACAGTATTAAGTACCTGTGTCTAATGTCTCTCAAATCATCCACACCCTCAGAACTGTGGACCTCAACTTAGACCTTGGATTTTTTGTCCAGCAGATATCTTCACCAAACCCAAACCAGGGAGCCCGTGCCATGTACGGTACCAGAGGTAGGGGCCCGATACTACTTCCTCTTTGGTCCTGCTGGTGTCTAGCACCCAGGTGGCTGAGACCAGAGGCTTGTCCAGCCAGGCAGCATAATGGGCCCTGCTCCCAGAGGTGGTGTGATACAGGGGCCGAGTTCTGCAACCTGGGTGAGGTGGAGCTTAACTGGATGAGGGATGAGGCTTGGCTGAGTTGTGCGTCCCCACGAGGTCAAGCTGGAGGGGTGAGGGAAGATGAGGCTGCTCTCTGCAGGGCTGTGACCAGGAAGGAGATGTATTCACCTTTCTCCTTCCTTCTTGTCTGCATTTCCCCTTTGATGACACCTTCCCTCTTTCCTCCTTCCCTGGCCTTTTAACCTCCCCCTTTCCTCTCTTTCACTACCTCTGTTTAGAGGCACAAGAAGGAGGAGTCACAGGACCAACCTCTTGGGAGCAGCAGGCATTGGTTTATTCATGCTGCCAAAAGTCTCCAAAGACAAGATCTTGATTTTCAACCCATTTGATGGCTGAGCTGGAAGGCTGAGCCCAAGAGCTGCTTTCCCAAAAGGCAGAGGTGAGAGGAGGCAGTTGCAGAAGATGGCCAGTAAGTGTCATAGTGCTTGATCTGACTGGGAGAGCCCTGCACCAGGGTGGGCAGGGGAGAGCCCCTTGTGGGAGCATCTTGGTCATACCCAGCAGACAGTAACCCTTCCTATTCATCTGATGCAACATATTCCAGAAAGGTGCAGAAGTGCCAGGGGAAAATGGGGAGGCTGTCAGTAGAGGGGGGCAGGTCCTCAAAGGAGGATGCCCAGGGCTTCCCTAGTAGCCGGTAGTCTTGGCTGGGGCCTTTTCTCAGGATTTTCTGGAGCAGCTTTCCCCATGGGGTCCGCTGTGGAAGAAGGGAGGAAGCCACACATGAATTCATCCGTGGTCTTTGAGACAAGACCTCAATTGGAGACTTTGACTAGACTGCCTCTTTGTGGCCTATTCTTTAGGTCTTTGAATCAGGTACTGACCCCTCACTAAAGACACCGTCTTGGCTACCATGTCACCTTCACTAACCCTTCTCAAGCATCTGGTCTACTTGACAGCAGGAAGCTACCTAGCTTCCACGGTCAAGGACACAGACTCTGTGACCAAAGATGGTGTCCTGTTTTCTTTGAGACCTGATCTCCCCTTTTAGAAGTAAAAAATAATCTCTCAGGGGGCCTCTCATTACCTGATGAACGTACCCCTAAGGACGTTCTGAGTTAATGACTTCTTGAGGAAGTGGAATCCTGTCTTACAAGGGTTGGAGGGGTTTGTTTTGAAAGAAATCTTATGGGGGTTTCATTCATAAAGTGAAGAAGCTCTGAAAAATGAAGAATCCACAACTTCCACCAGCTGATCGTTGGTGTCACTCACATACAGAGTGTGTCTAAGGGGGAGGGTGACTTGCCACCTGTGGAATGAGCCAGGCCCACAGGTGGCAGGGAAGCGCCCTCCCCATGGCTCTTATCAGTGCTCTGGTCCCCCCTGCCCTGGGGAGACACACTTACCTTTTCATTGGACATCTCTGGCTCTGCTTCCTGAAGGATGGATGTGCTGGAGTCCACTGTGGAGCTCTCCGAGGACTTTGACCAGGATTCACGGATGCTACCTAGATTCTCATCCAGGATCTTGGGATCCAGGATGGGTAGAGCCTTGCTGTTGTTTGATGTCAGGAAGTCTTCTGGCCTCTGGGAAGAGAAGGTGCAGATCGTTTCTCTGCATCACGCTCACACGCTCTCCTATAAGCGCACCTTCTACACCCCCAAGCCTCTCCTCCCCATGGCTCAGAAGATCTTGCACAATCTGGCCCCTGCCTACATCCTATCATCCGCCCCCTTGCTCACTGGGCGCCAATCACACTGTTCTCTCCTTGCTGTCCCTCCAACAATCCCAGCTCTTTCCTGACTCAGGGCCTTTGCACTGGCTGTTCTGTCTGGAGGGATCCCTGGACCTTTATGTGCTCAGATGTGATCTTCTCAGACAGGCCCTACCCTGTGAGATAGAGGCCTCTGCTGTCCAAAGTAACCACACCTCCAAAATACTCTCGTTCCCATTATCCCATTTCATTGTGTTCACAATACTTACCTACCGGAGAATTAATTTTGAAAAAGTACGTTTACTTGTTTCCTATCTGACTCCCTACCCCAGTGTCTACACTAGAATGTGAGTTCCATCTAAGCAGGGACCTTGTTTGTCCTAGTGCTTGCCTCATTGTAGGTGATCAATACATTTATTGAAAAAACAAAAACTATGTCACTGTGATCCCCGCCCCCCCCCCCAGTGCAGTAACAGCTTCTAAAATGCCCGCACTCTTTGTTGTGTATACTTACTTTCCATTTTATCTCCTTTGTCATCCTCCAAGCTTAGCACCCATTAAGCAAGTCTCTTCCCTCCATATACTCGGTGGGCCTCTTTCTTCTTCCATGTGCTTTTTCCTATTCTTCTCCTTCCTTGTCATGACAATTGCGCTCGTCTCTGCTTGTCTAGAATCTGACCCCACTCAAATACTAGCCTCTCCAGGAAGTCTTGATGCCTCCGGCCCATGCTTGCAGCTTTTCTGGATTCTCAGAGCCCAGTAGTTGGCTATCTGTGCTCTCTAATCCCAGGCTTGCTTGCCGTTTTTGTGTTTCTAACCAAACTCAAAGTTCTTTGCACTCAGAGGCATGTCCTATGCTTCTCTTGGGGAGCAGTTATTTTAAAACTCTGAAATCTGTGGTTGGCCCTAAAATATGCCCATTTTTCTTTTTTTTAAATTTTATTAATTTTGTTGTTGAGAATACACACAGCAAAACATATAGCAATTCAACAATTTCTACTTATACAATTCAGTGACATTGATTATATTCTTCGAGTTGTACAACCATTATCAGTTCCGTTTTCTGGGTTGTTCTTCGTTAACATTAACTCATGGCCCTCTAAGTTCCCTATCTAATCTTTTGAGTTGTTGTTGTCAGCTTAAGCCCATATAGATAGATCTTGACAAAGCCCAATGGCCAAGGCAACAGACAACAACAAACAACCAAACCCGTTGTCGTCCAGTTGATTCCAACTCATAGGGACCCTACAGGACAGAGTAGAACTGCCTCATAGGGTTTCCAAGGAGCAGCAGCTGGTGGACTTGAACTGCCTATCTTTTGGTTAGCAGGCAAGCTCTTAACCACTGCACCACCAGGGCTCCAACAGTCTTTACTAGTGAAGCTAAGCTAGTGTTTGGTTTTAAGAAAACTTCAAGGGATATTTTAGGTTTAAGGTTTAAAGATTCTCTCAAGGCAAGAGTTTCAGGGGTTCATCCAGCCTCCATGGCTCCAGAAAGTCTAAAGTCCATGAGAATTTGAATTCTGTTCTGCATTCCCCCCCCTTTTTTTATTTTATTTTGTTTTAGGTGAGAGTTTACAGCACAAATTAATTTCTCTTTCAAAAATTTATACACAAATTGTTTTGTAACATTTATTGCAATCCCTGAAATGTGTCAGCTCTCTCCTCCTTTCCCTTTATACCCCAGATTCCCATGTCCATTCATCCAGGTTTCCTGTCCCTTCCTGTCTTCTCAACTTTGCTTTTGGGCAGGTGCTGCCCATTTACTCTCGTATACTTGATTGAACCAAGAAGCATGTTCCTCACGTGTGTGATTGTTTTATAGGCCTGTCTAATCTTTAGTTGAAAGGTGGACTTTGGGAGTGGTGGCTTTAGTTCTGAGTCAGCATGGTGTCTGGGGGCTATAGTCTCGGGGGTTCCTCCAGTCTCTGTCAGACCAGTAATTCTGACCTTTTTTTGTGAATTTCAATTTTGTTTTACATTTTTCTCCCGCTCTGTCCGGAATCCTCTACTGTGATCCCTGTCAGAGAAGTTGGTGGTGGTAGCCGGGCACCATCTAGTTCTTCTGGGCTCAGGCTGGTGGAGGCTGTGGTTCATGTGGTCCATTACTCCTTTGGAATGATATTTTCCTTGTGTCTTTGGTTTTCTTCATTCTCCTTTGCTCCGAACATGATGAAACCAATAGATGTATTTCAGATGGCCACTCAGAAGCTTTTAAGACCCCAGACACTACTCATCAAGGTAGGATGTAGAACATTTTCTTTATGAACTATGTTATGCCAATAGACCTAGATGTCCCCCAAGACCAGCCCTCAGCCCTAGTAACTTGGTCCCTCAAGGTGTTTGGATGTGTCTAGGAAGCTTCCCTGACTTTGCTTTGGTCAAATTGTACTGACTCCCCTATATTGTGTGTTGTCTTTCCTTTAACCAAAGTTAACACTTGTCTATTATATAGTGATTTCCCCTCTCCACCCCTCCCCTCCCTTGTAACCATCAAAGATTGTTTTTTTTTCTGTGTGTAAACCTTTTCTTGCATTTTTATAATACTGGTTTCATACAATATTTGTCTTTTTGTGATTGATTTATTTCACTCAGCATAATGCCTTCCAGATTCATCCATGTTGTGAGATGTTTAAAGATTTCATCATTGTTCTTAATCATTGCGTAGTATTCCATCGTGTGTATGTACCATAATTTGTTTACCCATTCATCTGTTGATGGGCTCTTAGGTTGTTTCCATCTTTTTGCCATTGTGAATAAGGCTGCAGTGAACATGGGCATGCATATGTCTATTCACGTGACAGCTCTTATTTCTCTTGAACATATTCCTACGAATGGGATTGCTAGGTCCTGTGGTGTTTCTATTTCTAGCTTTTTAAGGAGGTGTCATATAATTTTCCATAGTGGTTATACCAGTTTACATTCTCATCAGCAGTGCATAAGAGTTCCAGTCTCCCCACAACCTCTCCAACACTTGTTATTTTCTGTTTTTTTTTTTTTGATTTGTGCCAGTAATGTCGGGGTGAGATGGTACCTCACTGTAGTTTTGATTAGCATTTCTTTAATGGCTAATGATCACAAGCATTTCTTCATGTGTCTGTTAGCTACCTGAATGCCTTCTTTGGTGAAGTGTCTGTTCATATTGTTTGCCCATTTTTAAACTGGATTATTTGCCTTTTTGTTATTGAGGTGTTGAAGTATTCTACAGATTTTAGAGATTAAACCTTTGTTTGATACGTGGTAGCCAATTTTTTTTCCCCGTCTGTAGGTTCTCTTTTTACTCGTTTGGTGAAGTCTTTTGATGAGCATAACTGTTTAATTTTTAGGCACTCCCAGCTGACTAGTTTATCTTTTGGTGCTTGTGCATTGTTAGATATGGTTTGTGTTGAATTTATGCCACGTATTGGGGCATTGTCCTATACAATATTGTCCCTATTTTTTCTACCAAGATCTTTACTGTTTTAGATTTTATATTTACATCTTAGATCCATTTCAAGTTAATTATGCATTTTCCCCCTTTTGATCAGGACTCTTCTATAAAATCTTTGATCAAAATATTCAGTAATGGTAGCCAAGCACCATCCAGTTCTTCTGGTCTCATAGCAAAGGAGGCAAATATGCCAAATTTTTAAAGATCATACAGTTTCAGAGTTTGTAGGGACCTCAAGGGTGCCCACTTCCATCCTGTATCAGATGTTGGAATCCCCACCTGCCACACAGCAGACAAATTATCCTGCCATTTAGAATGTTGTGCTGGACGCAAACAGAGCAATGGGCACAGTGCCAACCAGGACAGATGTTCTCAGGGTTAGAGGCGCCCAATGCCTGACCCTAAACAAACAGAGTGACACAGTGAGTGCCACTGGGCCTCTCTTTAAATGAATACTCTATATGAAAATGCACACATATGAGCCAGATGAATTGGGGCAATACCCTTCCACTTTGCCACGGGGGTTCATTAATTAAATAATAAATTCTTTATGCCTGTTTAAAATTTTGTTTACAGAAATTCACTACCATGACGCTTTTTTAGGCTTGTGTCAGTAGAGTAAGGGATAGTCATCTGAGTACACAGAGGCATCCAGTCCAGTCTGGGCCTCATTTTCCTCTCTGTCAAATGGGTACAAGGATAGATAGTTCCAAAGAGAATGCAGCTGTAAAAAGACTCTTGGGATGGGAAGAGGAAGCACTGGGTGACCCTGGGGCTGGACTTTGGAGACCACCTATTGCATTTCATAACCAAGACTCTTGGCCTGTTCTGTCCCCAGGCATCAGGCCTGGTTGTCTCTCCCTTCTGCTCCTTTCCATAGCTATGGTTCAGGGAAGGCAGGATTCACTCGAAGGCTCCCTACTGAAATGAAGCCTTCTGTCCCACGAATACCTCTGGCACCTCTGTGTTATATTGAAGTCAGAGTGTTGGGAAAAAGCACCATGTCTCTTGTCTCCTGCTTGAAACAGCTGAACACCAGGTTGGCTGCAGAGGGAGAGCTACAGAATGCATATTGGATGGATGGATGGATGCAGGAGAGGAATGAAGGAAAGAGTGAATAACTATTTTACTCATCCAGGGCAAAGACCAACTCCCCATTGCCCAGGGCTGGGGTGAGATGCTGATTCAGGACCCATAATGACATTTCTCCTCATTTCCAGGCAGAAAGCCAATCTTGATGCCGTGGGTTTCATAGACTGCCATCTAATCCAGTTAGGAGAGGAAGTAGAAGTAATGAAATCAAGGGAGAGGTCTCAGAGGTCCCCTCATCAGTTCTAAAAGCAGGGACCAGAGGCGCCTTGCTAAGGGCGTCCCCTCCCCCGCAGCCTGTCTCCCTGACCTCCACCCTGTGTGGCCCCACCCCCAGCTGAGGAACTCAACTCAGTGACCCAGAGCTGACATTCACTGAGCCCTTTTTTGGGGTTGAGCACCCACTAGAAACTTTGAGGTGTATTCTGAAATTTACTATGTAAATTCATTTAATTTTATGCTAAAATAAAAATGAGACAGATCCTAGTCCAGCACAGTGCCTTCACCCTGTCAGTCTCTGCTGGGCAGGGGGGTATTCCAACAAGCAGGGAAGGGAAGACAGAGCATCTGTGGACTTGAAATCTATTCCACCATCCAACCTTCTCCTGACCCCCAGCCGCCAGACTCAGTGGTTCTGCCCTGCTCTGCCCACACCCATGGCTGGCCCTGCTGCCCTGGCTACTCCATGCCTACTGTCCCTTTTGTATGTCTCCTGCCCACATTTCTAATCCCCTGCCCCGACTTAACCCTTTTGTGCCCAGTGGTACATATAGCGACTATGAAATTTTTCCATCTCTGGGGTTTATTGAGAAGCTGCTGTACCACTGACAGTGCAAGGCAGGGGCCTTTATGACTATTTGAAGCTGAAGAAATGGGCATGTGCTGCAAATTACTGTTTTTACAGGGTATTGTATGAGATGTCTGAATTTTTGGTAGGAAAAATAGAAATTTTGAAAATTTTTATTTGTTACACATATGTACCAATAGACCCTGGTGGGGACTCTGGGGGTATAATTAGTGGCAGTTTATATGTTCCACTAAACACTTAGGGTAGGCTTGGAGGGAGCAAGAAAAAAACAATCCATACTACCTCCAAAAATTCAGACATACTCAACGATTCAGCATGCTTCCATTAATGAAAACACATGATATTAACAAAAAATTCAAAGCAGAAAATAATTGAGTCACCAAAGTGTTAAATTTGCCAGGATCCATCCTGGCCTGGGGTTTTGAGGTGAGATGGGTGGGTGGCTTTTATAGAAAAATCTTCAGATCTCCAAACAGGGCAGGCCCTGCAGGGGAGGCCAGATGCAGTTGCTTTTGTCATGTGAGGTAAGAGGTACCAGGAGGACTGCAGTGCCTTCCACAGCGCTTAAATTCTCCCTAATGTTTCTTTCCTTTAGGGCCAGCATTGCCTCTCCTGACTCCTGGGCTTCAATCTGCACCATTTTGGGATGGAGACTGTGGAGCTTATCTGAGACAGTACAAAGAGAAGCCATGCTGCTAGAGGGGGCGGGTCAGGGTAGAGGATGGAGGAGGAAGCAATGCTAACATGGGAATGGGAAGAGAATGGGACCTTGGAGACTAACTGCTTGCTATTCAGGCCTGCTCTTCCCCTTTCCTCCAGTGGGGGTGAGGATGGCTGACCCACCCCACAATCCTGCTCATTTGCTTCTCTATTTAGCAGGACCTGGCCCTGTCTAGGATCTAGCCTGCTGGGGCAGCTTGTGGCTGACAAGTGGCCCCTCTCTCTGCAGCTCCATGGCTGCAGCATGTCCCACTTCATTAGGACTATAATTGGAGATGACTTTGAAAGCTCAAAGCAATGCACAGTCATGCACTGGCTCAGACTCAGTGCCCAGCCCACGGCTCCTCGCGCCCCTGCGGCTGCCCCACACCATATATGAGCACCATGGTGGGGAGAAGACACCCCCTCCTTACACCTCCCACCCCTCACTGTGGCCAGCAGAGGGTCTGTTGAGATGGACCGGACCAACGGCATCATGAGTGCCAAGCTTCTTGGGTCCCTTGTTCACTTCCCCACCCCTGACATCTTCTGTCTCCCTCCTACCCACTCCAACCCCTAGGTCCCTGATCATGCAAAATGCAGCAGTTCCAGTCTGCCCTAGCAATTACAAACCAGCCAGGCTGCAGCTGCTGTCCTTGGTGCTGAAAGCACCCGCCTTCCGGCCTGCCTGCCTCTCGCCCCGCCCTGAGCCCTCTCTTTGGAGCACACATGCTCTTAATTCAATTAGCTGGCCTTGAACCCTCCCCAGGGAGCCTGGAGCGGAAACTGACAAATTCTGTTTAACAAAGACATTTGTCCCCTGCCCCTCCGGCTTTGGGCTCTGCCGGCCTGTATCCCGCTCATTAGGTATCTAACTAAGTGCGTCCCAAGAAATCTGCTTCCAATCGCTAGTAATTCAGAAGGCCTGATGCAATTTTCTCCCTGATAAGGGTGTCTCGCCCGCTGGCAAGCGCTGTAATGAGCCCTGTGCAGTGGCTCCCCGATCAGTTACTGCTTTGTCATTTCCTGTGGCCACAGTTGTAGGTTCTTATCTCTTCTGCTGAAGGCGAGGCTTAGACAACAGGCCCCTCCAAGAGGGCTTGCTGTCTCCCCTGCATACTGCGAGCCTCATTTATGGTATCCCCACACGGTCCTGCAGCTGCGACGGGCTCTGAGGCTTGGAGCCTGTCTCCCAGCCAAGAATGGCTGTTGATCCTCACTGGGACCATGATTCACTTCTCAGAATATAGTGTCAGAGGGTTAATCCAAAAGCAAGTTGTGCAAGTTGTGGGGTCAGGGGAGGGGAGCCAGTGATAAGGATTTTTTAAAATCCTGGCAGGGATTTTAGTATTCAATAGAGCCCTGATGTCACTCAGTGGATGGGCTGTGGGCTCATTCTTGTTAGCCTGAAATCTGGTCTTTCTGCATTTAATCATTCCCCTTGGGTTCCCCCTACTTACATCTAGAGAGGTCTTTCTGACATATTGGTCAGATCATGTCCTACTGTTGCTCAAAGACCTTTCTCAGCTTCCCATCACTTTATGGAAAAGTCTAAACCTTATTTCCTGGCACCCAGGCCCTCCACAACCAAGGACCTGTCTAACTCTCCAGCCTCATTGCCCACTACCAGTTGCCATAAAGTCAACTTCGACCCATGGCGACCCCATGTGTGTCAGAGTAGAACTGTGCTCCATAGGGTTTTCACTGGCTAATTTTTTGGAAGTAGACCATCAGCCCTTTCTTCCAAGGCACCTCTAGATGGACTAGAACTGCCAACCTTTCAGCTAGCAACCATGCACATTCACCATTTGCATCACCCAGGGACTCCCCATTGTCCACTACAGCCCCCTATGCCCCATGTACTCCAGACACTCTCATGCCTCCATGTCTTTGCACATGGTTCCCTCTGCCTGGAGCATCCTTGCCCTGCCAACTTCCAAGCCACTCTTTGAGGCAAAGTGAGGTAAGTCACACCTCTCTGTGACTCTTCCCCTGACCTTTGTGTGCTCAATGCATCTGCCTCTACTAGGACTTCAGCAAGACAGGTGGTGATGACGTGCTAGGGGGGTTTACTGCATGGCACAGGGAAAGAATCTAATAAATGGTGATGGAATTTTTGCATGAATGATCCTGGCTGGGCCAGGGATACATCTGGCTTGGCTGAAGGGAAGTTTCGGCTAGGGCAGCCTGGCTTTGAGATGGGGAGAATCCTAAGAGCACGCCCCACCTTCCGAGAAGTTTGGTCTGGAAGGAAAGCAGAGCAGGGTAGAGCAGGGAGGGGAGGGCCTGGATTTCCACTTTCCTCAGCCATCCGTGCAGCCTGACTCAACACACTCCATCAATGGCTGGAGTCAAGGCTCACATTCTCAAGGTGACACACGGTCCTGCTATCGATGAGGTGTTGGGGGTGAGCCTATGGTGTGGCTCTTTGTCCAGCCCTGCCCACTCTGCTTTCAACCAGCCTGGGATCTCCCAGGTCGGGGAGTAATCCTTCACTTTCTCCATCTCCTCCACAGCCCCCAGTACAGGGAAGGGTACATCAGGGACTGTAGCAATTCTGGCTTATGGAGAGGTGATTGTCATTTCCTCTTTTCCTTACTCTCTGAAAAATTTCTGTGAGACCAAATGTGGTGCTACTGACGTTTATCTTCAGCATTTGACAAGGCCTCCCAATGTCCTTATGGATGTGAAGCTGGTGGAGCAGCTGTCGGGAAGGGCGGGCGCTGAGTGATGGATTAGCGGAGCTCCATCATTGCACATCTCCCAGGAGCCCTGTCCTCATCCTGATGGTTCAACATGTTTGTCAGCAACTTTGGTGAATGATACTAAGAGCTCCGTTTACTGAGTGTCTGCCAGACACGGTGCTAGGCATTTACACACACTTCCTCATTCCATTTTCACTAGGTTCCTGGCTGGTTGGGATTGCAACCCCCACTTACGGATGAGGAAGGTGAAGTTCAAGGTGGTTAAGATCAAGAGAAGATCCGGGATTCAAACCCAGTTCTCACGGTGCACACGCCCAGTGAACTTGCAGCACTGACGTGTCTTGACCACATCCACTGATGATCTAGAGTTTGGGGTGGGCGTGGAAAGGGGACTGTGAATACATTGCATGATATAATCAGGGTCCAGAATGATCTCAAGCCTAAAAGATGGGCTGAGACCAAGAAAGAGAAATATCACAGGGAAGAGAAACCTGTCTGAGTTCAAAATAGAGCTGCAGAGGTACAAGGTGAGGACGTGCTGGCTAACAGCTCATGTGCCAGAGACTGGGCTCCAAAGCTTAAATGGACCCACCCTGCCTTGGCAAGTAATAACAGACTTTGGCTGTACCAAAGGGGAGACAGTGCTTAGAGAAAGGGGATGATGGTCCTACTCTCCCTATCCAGCCATGCTCATCCAGCCCTACAGTTTTGGGGGACACTTTAAGAGAAGTCTTGTTAAGTGGAGGCAACCAAGAGGATGAGAAGAACAGAAGCCAAGTCTGACAAATCGCAGCCAGAGGAAAGAGTTGGTTCAAGCAGCAGATGACAAAAGAAGTTTGCAAACATCAGCAGTTGAATGGGAAGATCTCCAAATTGGGTTGGAAACCAGAGAAGGTGAGAAATAAAGCACCTGTGAGCTGGGGGAGGGACAGGTCTATTTCCTTTCTCTCCTGCCATCTGGTCTGGGAGAGTGGCTGACATAGGCCTGGGAACAGACTTCTCTGGGGCCTCAGGAAGGAAAAGGCAGGAAATTAGAGAGAGAGAGAAGGAAAAATTTACAAAGGGGCTGATCGAGGTTGAAGGGGGTTTCCTGGGAGGCCATGAGCTCCCTGTCATGAGAAGTGAGCAGGTAGAGTCTGCAGAACCCTCTGTGTGTGTTGCATGGGGTATCAAACCCCCTCTCTCTGAGGTAGGGGACAGGAGGAGCTGCATGATAACTAAGAGAATGTGGAGGGAGCAATATTTGCCTCCAAGGCATGGAGCACTGCTGGGAGGGATTTAGGCATTCTGAAAAGCAGATAGGGGTGGGATGGCTGAGGCCGCCCCCACACTGAGCACCTGGGACCCAAGGGCCAAGCTGGCCCTGGAAAAGCCCAGGCTCTCACCTCCACACCTGCCCCTGCTCCCAGCATCCTTTGAGTTGAATGGGAAGATCTCCAAATTGGGTTGGGAACCTGAGAAGGTGAGAAATAAGGCGCCTGTGAGCTGGGGGAGGGACAGGCCTACTACCTCTCTCTCCTGCCATCTGGTCTGGGAGAGTGAGAAGAGAGGAACAGTAAGGGGGCTTCGGGGGTGTAGAAGGGAAAACAGGTGAGGAAGTTGTGAGGTGACGGAGGGGAAAGAGTCTCTGTGAATCCATCATCATCCTTATAGTAGTGTTTTTAGAGCTGAAGCCCTGGGGGGTGACAGGGATAGAATCTTCCGGAGAACAGAACCAGCTGAGAACACTGCTATTCTATCCTGGACAATGGGCCTTCCAGGCAGGTATGCTGGGTGAGAAAATGGAGGCCAGGTCTGTGTTGGGTTTCTCTGAGGACCAAGACACTGTGGTTATGTGTGGCTTTCAGAAAATCCATAAAAATTCATTAAAAGCCAGCATAGTTCTGCCTGTTCCCTGCACTCCCCTCCACATTTGCTAAACAGCCACTCGTCCCTACTCTGGGCTGGTCTCCAGAGACAGCTTTGTAACTGGTCTGAAAAACAAACAAACACAAAAACTCCCACCAGGGCAGCCCTTTTTATGGCATCAAAGACTCTCCCCACCCTCTCCCTATGAAGGGACTGTGGGAGGTGCCACTGCCCCTCCCCTCACATGTACCCTCCCTGTGAAAAGTCTAAAGAAGCCAGGTTTCAAGGTTTCAGTCCTCCCAGCATCTCTTGGACTGTGGGCTGAGGAGGGGGTTGTCACCCATCTGAGGGGCTCTACTCTGCCTGGTGCCCTGGCAGCCACCTGGGCAAGACACTGGATCCCAAACCCAACCCCAAGAGGTGAAATGTTGCCAAACACCCAGTTGACTGCATGAACTTGCCCCATCCCATAGGGAGGTGCATTTCCAGGCAGGGAGGCAGGAACCAACACTGCATGAGCACCTACTGTATGCCTACCAGTTTCTCAGTTCACATGGGTCAGCCCTCAGCCCAGGAAACCCGGGCAATGTGGGCCTCACTTCAAAGAGGCCATCTGCAAGCTGGAGGGCACCCGGGATGCTGCAAGATCTTGAAGCCAGTTCATTAAAAGAGCCAGGCTGCTTAGCCTGGGGAAGTGTAGACTCCCAGGGGACCAGACCACACTCTTCAAAGAGAAGAGGCTGAGATCAGAGGGGGAATAGGGGAGACCAAAGGTTTATGTGTGCATGTGCAGTAGCCATAGGCTCTTGGATTCTTAGAGCCTAATGGATCTCAAAGGCCATCCAGTCCAAGCCCCACTGAATGTGCAATAAAGGGACATTTTCTGTGCATTTACAGGCATCTATGTTTTTCTAGTTTTTATGTGTCTGTGTGTATCTATGTACATACTCATCTACATATAACTTCAGCTTAAGGCACATCACTCTACACAGCAAATGCCCATAGAGAAGTTTCACTGGAGGTAAAAGCTTAACCCAACACCAGCAGAACTACCTTCAAGCACAATATCCCAAGCCAAAAGACCACCCTCTCTTGTCATTTACCAAGACTGGTAGGTTTGGTTGGTTACACTGCCCTCAAGGGTGCTAGATGGCTGTCGGTGAGTGGATGTCTCTTCCATCAGCTCAGGAAGCTTGCTGGGTTTGCACTGCAGCCCCAGAGGGCAGAGCCAGTGAGCATGTGGCAGAGGGAGGGCCCCAGGAGGCAGGTTGGGCCCAATGTGGCATGAGCGCTTCTATCAGTTGTAGTCACCACGCCCTGGAATGGCTGCTTTTGAAGGCAGTGCGCTCCTGGTCATGGCAGAGCAGAAGGGGTGGCTGGGATGGCCACAAGTGATGAATGTTGCCAAGGAGATTTCCTCTTCAGGGCAGTCTCTGCCTATTTGGAAATTCCACAATGCTCTCGTTCCCAGAGCTCTTGGAACGTGTGAGGTGGAAGTACTGGGTGTGGGGAGACCCTGTTCACGAAAATGTCTGATTAACCAGGACAGCCTATGCCCAAGTCTCCTAGACATGGAGGTTAGGGGAAAGAGACAGTGTCCTCAAGCTGGGGCTGTGCCCAGGTAGGATATGGCCATTCATTTCTCCTGCAGAGTTTCCTCTCTGTAGCACCCCTGACCATGGGCAAGGAGAGCCCGAGATGGAGTTACAAACCACATGGATGAGGGCCATGAGAGGTCTCTATCACAAGCCCCACTGCAGCTGGAGTGTCCAAGGACTCTAAGACCTCCAAGCTTCAATCAGTGGCTCCCGGGAGATTTATGCAGTGTTTGCTGTAAATAGTGGAAGAACTGATGGCTCTAGTCCCAGCGGTCACATGACACAGGACAAACCACTTAGTTTACCTTGGTTTTGGTCTCCTTATCCATCAAATGGGGATTATAATCCCGACCTTACCACCTTCAGAGAGTTCTTTGGAGTTCTGAGAAGCAAATGGAATAATGTGCATGGAAGCATATTGGGAAGTAGAAAACTTCATACCAATGTGAGGAGTGATGAATTACGATGTGACTGGTGGTGATGGTGGAGTGGGGCTGAGGCTTCTCTGCAAAGTAAATCCTAAAGCTGTCCATCTCTCCCCATCTCCACTGCTACTGCCCTGGTTGAGCCACCTTCATCTCTTGCCTGGGCCCCAGTTGTAGCCCTCTCGGTTTCTGCTATGGCCTCTTATAATTCGTTATCCATAGGGCAGCCAGAGCGGTCTTCTTACAAAGTGTGTATCAGATCATGTCACTTCCTGGGTGAGATCTTTCCACAGCATTCCATCACGGGAAATAAACACTGAGCCCACGTGTCTGGTCCTATCTGCATCTCCAGCTTCCTTTTGTTCCCTTCTCTTGCTCGCTCTGTTTCTGAGACAGGGTAAGTTTGTCCTTTTCTGGCTGTTCTTTCTGTCTGGAACATTCTTTCCCTAGATCTTCCCGTGCCTGGCCTGGTTTCTTTTATTTAGGTCTCAAATTTCTCTCCTTTAGTGAGCCCTTTCCTGACCATCTGTGGCTGACTGTCGTTAGTTGCTGTCAAGTCATGCCGACCTTATGAGTAACAGAACAAAACATTGCTCAGTCCTGTGCCATCTTCATGATCATGGGTATGTTTTGAGTCCATTGTTGTGGCTACTGTGTCACTCCATCTCCTTGAGGATTTCCTTCATTTTCGCCGACCCTTTACTTATAGATGTCCCCAATTTAAGACAGGCCTCTTGCTTTGGGTTTTCCTCTTTTACCCTCCTACCAGCTGGAATGCAGAGATGAAGGTCAGGGACCTTCCACCACGAAGTTGCAGACCGCTCCTTACCTGTTGCCACTGAGTTGATTCTGACTCATAGTGACACTATAGGACAGAGTAGAACTGTCCCATAAGGTTTACAAGGCTGTAATCTTTATAGGAGCAGACTGCTGTATCTTTCTCGCATGGAGTGGCTGGTGGGTTCAAACTGCCAGCCTTTTGGGTAGTGCCACCAGGGCTCCTTTGACCACTCCTTAGGTAGAACACTAGATGGAAGGAACCTGGTCTCTCTGTTATGGCAGCTTGGCTTGTAACCTTACTAGGATATCACATCCAATCCAAATAGCCTCTCTAAGCGTTCCTATCACATCACCTTGTTTGGTTCTCATCATAGTACTTAGACTTATCTGCTTATGGATTTATTTGTTCATTGTCTGTTCCACACTCCCTGCTCTATGAATGCAAGCTAGATGGAGATAGGGCCTTTTTTGGTCCTGTTCAATGTAATATCTACACCCCAGAGCAGTGTACGCTATGTGATGGATGCTTAATAAATGTTTGCAGTGTTGCAGAGCCAATGATGGCATTAGTATAGTGAAGGGGGTGCTGAGGGAGTGGTGAGGAGGTGATGAACAGATGCCATCTCATCTGATCTGTTCATCAATTTTCAACACTCTCCTGCCCCGGTCCCCCTCCTTAGGAAGAAGGATGTCCAAAGGGCTTAGACACTAGTCGAGTGCCCAATGATGCTGAACTCAAGGCAGGTGGACTCCAAGGCTGTCAATCCCTTCCGCTCCCCATTGCAGCCCACGGGCAGCCAAAATTCGAATTCTGCCTTGTACAGTGCCTGGCACATAGTGGCTCCTTGTCAACTATCTGTGGAATCAAAGAATGAATGAATGGGTGCGCGCCTGCAAGAAGAGCCTTATGTCAAGTCCACCCATGTTAGCATTTCATACTCAGGCCCCCAAAT
>NW_004443966.1:19692449-19693836 GCF_000243295.1 Trichechus manatus latirostris | reverse complement strand
ATTCTGAATTTCCGCACGTACTATTTTCTTGGTACACACCCAATCTTGATCACTTGGCTTTTCTTTTTCTTTCTTCTCGGAAATCCATTACTAAAAGGGTTTTTTTTTTTTTTTTTAACCTGCCTCCAGGGGGAGGAGGGATGGGGGAAGGGGAAGCTAAAATCACAAGGCCCAGATCAAAACACTCAGCAACTAAATGAATTTGGCAGCGTTTTCCCGCATGACTTGGAGGGATAATTTGGTGAGGCCGCCAGCTGGAAGGAAAGGGATTAATTCTGCACTTAGCACAGCTCTGGTGAATAATTCATCACCAGAGACCCTTGCGCCCAGCCCCTGGTCAATTGGAGAAGTGTCCTGCCCACTTGCCTGTTGCCTGCCTGAGTCTACCAGTCCCCTGACCAGGGGCACTTAACATTCCTTTTAGTGCCCAAGGCACACATGTCCCAGTGAAGGGGGCAGGAGGCAGGGGGAGGTGAGGAAGGCAGTGGCCATTGGCAGAATCTAAACCCTGGGCAGAGATCCGGGAGGGTTGGGCTCTAATCTGGGGCATTTGTGACATTTTTCTCTAAGGACCCTGCTTCCCCTTCCCTGGGGTCTTTCGCATCTTCTGTCTCCTCCTATCTCAGCACCTTTTTGTTCCTGAACCTGGGTTTTTGTTTTTTTTGGTGGGGGATGGGTGGCGAGCAGTGTCAGGGAGTGTCTGACAAACTCTCTCCAATCCAGGATTTCAGAGGGGTCTTGGGAGGGCAATGCCGAACATTCCACAGCAGAGAGTGCTTGCAGGGAGATTTCAGAAACTCACAAGAGGTCTTGTGGGGACATTCTTTGGGGCAGGTACCTTGCTAGACCCTCCTCATCCCTCACACATGGAACTCCCTGTGTTCTTCATGGGTAAGGTCACAGGACCAAGTATTAGCCCAGAGCTGGTGGCTATTTTTCCTGGCATGGGAAGCTGGCAGGAGTGGGCTGACCCAGGTATCAGCCTTTGCAACCATTCCCGGAGTTCATGGTCCTAAATTGTGCCCATGTCCCAGCTTCATGCCTGTCCCTAAGGGTCAGCATCACAGAGAAAAGTGGAAAAATTCCAGCAGGTGCCTGCCAGGTGTTCTGGAGCCAAATGACCATGGTCCAGGCCATACTCATGGAGCCCAGGCATAGTTAGTTAGAGGGATGGAGGCCCATCCACCAGGAAGGGCTCAGTCCCAGGTATCTTTCCACTTGGACCAAACCCACCTGTGGTAGGCAGAAGTCTAAAACTGAAAGATGGCTCCCTAGATGCTGCACCCTAATCCCTGGAATCCATGAATATGATGTCATATCATTGCTATGATTGTTATATTATATGGCACAGTTGATTTTTTTATTGTATTTTAGATGAAGGTTTACA
>NW_004443966.1:19688591-19691847 GCF_000243295.1 Trichechus manatus latirostris | reverse complement strand
TAAATATGGAGGGGCCCTGTGAGAAGGGATGTGGGTGGCCTTAGTGAGCTGAGAGAAGTCCCTGGCTGACAGTCAGCAAAGGAATGGAGACATCTAGCCTGCAGGTACAAAGAACTGGATTCTGCCAACAACTGAATGAGCTTGGAAGCGGATTCTTTTCCAGAGCCTCCAGAAAGGAATGCAGCCCTGCCAATAGCTTGGTTTTAGCCTTGTGAGGGCCTGAGCAGAGAACCCAGCCATCCTGTGTTGGACTCCGACCTACAGAACTGTGAGCTCATAAATAGATGTTGTTTTAAGCTGCCATGTTTGTGGCAATTTGTTACACAGCAATAGGAAACTAACACCCTAGTTCACTTTGTAGACCCTCGACCCTAGTGAGCCAGACTTGGCTTGGGCTGGGTTGGAGCTGACTCCCAGGTCTGAGTGTCCTCTGTGCACAACTCTTCTCTTCCTAATCTCTCAGCTTTCTCTCTGGTTTCCTGGAATACAAGAAGCCCTGGCAGCGCCCTGGTTAAGTGCTCGGCTGCTAACCAAAAGGTTGGCGGTTCAAACCCACCCAGCAGCTCTTTGGGGGAAAGACCTGGTGATTTGCTTCTGTAAACAGCCAAGAAAACCTATGGGGCGGTTCTACTTTGTCTTATGGGGTCACTATGAGTTAGAATTGACTCAACGGCACCCAACAACAAGAACATATCTGGAACAGGAACGATAATGCCTCAACCTTCTCTGTCTGGTCTCCTGGAGCCACAACTTACCCTCAGACGTTTCCATCCAAAGCAGCCCTGGCCCCCAGCCCCTGACTAAGGTCAGCAATTGTGAAGGAGGCTGGAACCACTGACAAGCTGCAGAGCTGGCATGTGTCTGCCAGGCCCTAACCTTCCCCTGACCTGCATGCAGCCTTACCTCAGAGGAATGCAGCTGGAAGGAGAGATCCACGGTGGGGGCCTCACCATCTATGGTTTTCAGGTTGGTGTCCTGGGAGAAGGAGGGAGCAGTCAGGCCATGCTGGCTGCTGGCTAGGGCAGCTTCTGTCTCTGTTTCACCCACCATTCTGATTCCCCAGCCAGGTGGCCACTGGGGGCTGTGCCCAGGTGAGGCTGTGAGTGGGGAGCAGGCCTCTGCCTCTGTTTACCCTCACCACCTCCACACCCACCCTTCCCAGCTCCACTGGAGACCTGACTGGCCAAGTCCTCTGAATGACCCCCACAGGTCTAACCACTTCCTGGCAAAAGAGGAAGCTCTCATTTATTGAGATCTTTTGTCAGGATGGCCATACGTGTTTAGGAAAAAAGGCAGTATAGAAATAGACAATGATAATAATGATATTAATTCTACTTGAGAGAATATGTCTAGTTTTGTTCTAAGTGCTTTACCTGTATTTCCTCATAAAATCTCATAGTGACATCCATTTTACAGACAAGGAAACTGAGGCACTGAAACTGAATTTTGCCAAGGTCATGTCAGCTGGTAAGTGGTAGACAGAGAATTTGGCCCCAGACGGCCTATTATCTCCTTATATAAAGAGATCATGTACTGGGCACTTTGCATTTATTTCTCTCACTTATTTATTTCCCCCAAGGGGTTGTTGTTTCAATTTTAGAGATCAGACTCTGAGGCTCAGAGAGGTTAAGTGACTTGTCCCAGGTTCCACAGTGAGGAAGAGGCCAAGGCAAGATTTGAATCCAGGTTTGGCTGGCTGAAGTCTGAGCTCTTGTCACTATCCCACAGGGCTCGCTCTGATTCTCCTCAAGCTGCTCGGGAGCAGTTCCTCTGGCGGGTTCATTACAGGCCCCAGAGCCAAGACTGGAGTCTGGTGTTCCTGGGAGTGCCTCACACCTGACAGTTGTCAGCTTCTCTAGTGGGTGCCCTGGTAGAAGCTGTTCGAGAAGTTAAATTCTCCTATGGAAGTGGGGCAGGGTGGGATGGGGCAGGGACGGTGCAGGCGAGGGACTCACAGTGATGGGGAGCCGCTCCACGCGCAGCGCACTCAGGCCCTTCCCGGCCAGCATTTTGCGGTACAAACGACTCTTGAGCGGCAACACGGAGATGCCCAGGGGCTGGCTGAAGGTCCACGGCTTGCTGCCTTTCACTGAGGGGGAGAAGGAGCAGCTCAGGCTCCTGCCAAAGCCTCCACCCCCTGCTTCTCAGATCCCTGCACCTGCACCCCCCACCCTGGCCCCCACCTTTGATATCGAACGTCTAATTCTCCTATCTCCCACACCCCACGTGCCTTCCTGCCTCCTGGCCTTTCCCTGCCCAAGCGGCCACCTTCTTACCCACTCTTCAGGGCTTGGTGAGTTCAAGGCCAACCCTAAGCATATCTGGTATCTCTGGGTATTGATATGGCTCTCCTTTGTCTCTGGCTTTTGGGGGTTTCAATCCTGTAGTGTGGAGCTTGCTTAGACTGTGGGTCAGCTGGTCTCTGAATCCTGCCTCCTCACTAGGCTGTGAGCTCTGAGTGACCACCCACCCCCCCTCCTCACTGATGGGCACATAGGGGGCACAGTAAAAAAGTATGGCTCTTCCCTAAAAAAAAAGTATGAGCCTATTATGGGAATAGGACCTATTATGGGAATAGGACCTATATTATGGGAATAGGACCCATGCGTCCTGACCTGTGTCCCAGAGCTGTCACTTTGGCAAGGAGGCCAGCCAGGCTCTTCCTACCCCTCTCCCCCCCCACCCCCGTCTGCCCGCACTTGGAACCTGAGACAGTTAACCCATTCCTGCAGAAGGCAGAGGCGGGGATGGTTTGAACATCCTTTCACCCATGTCTTCTGACATGGTGGCTGCCCTTGTAGCACCAGAGGGCACTTACTTGATGACGACGAGTAGTACTCCAGAACCAGGGCTGTGTCTTCTGAGAAGTTGGTGGCTCCGCCACAGCCTTGGAAGAGGAAGGATTGATTCCACACGGGCTGCTCTGGGGGTCCCCCGGGCTTGGTCAGCTGGAAGGAGAGAGTTGGAGCAAGTGCTGGGGCCACAACTTCTTCCACATCGAGGGATGTCCAGATACTTGGTTGTGTGTGTGTGTCTATATATGTCACAGTTTGTCCCAATTATAAAAGCAATGCACACTTATTGAGTACGTTTTGGAGAATACAGAAAGATAGAAGAAAAAAAAATCTGTACTCCTACCACTAAAGACAACTGTTCATAAGACTCTGTGTTTCTAGCTTTTTTTCCCCTGTGCCTGTTATTTAATAGAATCATCCATCCTAGCCTGCCTTTTTTGTTAACCATTAAAACCTCAACA
>NW_004443966.1:19686193-19687024 GCF_000243295.1 Trichechus manatus latirostris | reverse complement strand
GATCTGCAGAGTCTGATGCCAGGGCCCTGGTGAAGGTGCTGGTGGCTGATGTGTGTGCAGATGCGGGTAGGGGAGCCATTGCTTGCCGATGCTAATGGGAAAGGCCACATCGAGCTGTGGAATTAAAGAATGTGATTAACCCATTGCTGTGATCTTCAGAAAAGCCATTAACCCTCAGTCACTGTGGCAGACCTGCCTTCCCTGGGGACAGAGTTTTCAGTCCATGGGCCCACAGACCTTGCTCCCATTTTCCCTGGGGCCCACCCACACCCACTGCTGAATAGTGCCAGCCCCCCTGAGAATAGTGGCCAGAACTAGGACCCCTCGGCTCTGGTCCGGGCCTGCCTCAACCTTGTTGTGTGACCTTCAGCCAGTCCCTTCCCATGTCTAGGACCTGGTTTTCTCATTGTCCAGTGGGAGATTGCCTTGTGCTCTAGGCCTTGAAAGGCTGTGAGGGTTGAAGGAGACTTTGGATAATTTACTATGAAGGTGAAAGTTCAATTTAACCAAACTCGGTAAATGTTGATTGGGGGACTTCTCTCTGCGAGACGCCTGTGGGGTGCTGTAGGGCATAGGGGGCAGGCGGAGCTACAGCCAGTCCCTGTGTCTCCTCTGGAGCTCAGTTTGCCAGGGAGATAGGGATAGGACACACACACACACACACACACACACACACACACACACACACACACGCCCCTACAATCCCCGCAGAGGCCTAAGCAGGGAGCTGTGGGGTATGGGAGCTGGGATGTCTGAGGGGAAACCATGACTTCTGACCTGGGGAAGGGAGGGCCTCAGGGCTGAGGGTAGTGGGTAAGGAGGAAGGCCATT
>NW_004443966.1:19669900-19684983 GCF_000243295.1 Trichechus manatus latirostris | reverse complement strand
GATGTGTGACAATAAATATCCTTATTGTTTAACTTGATCCAGTTGGGGTTTCTGTTACTTGTAGTCAAAGGTAACAAGGACAATGGTGAGGTGGGCTTCTGAGGGGTATTTGGCAGTCGGAGAGGTGCATTCTGAAAAGGACGAAACCTTTCTAACTTCGACCCTGGGCTTGGACGCTTTGCACACTGTTTCCCTTTATGTTCTCCCAAAAGCCCCAGTGGGCTCAGTGGTGGTTCAGCGGTACAGTTCTCGCTTTCCTTGCGAGAGACCTGGATTCTGTTCCTGGCCAATGCGCCTCATGTGCCACTCCCTCCTGCCTATCCGCGGAGGCTTGGTGTTGCTGTGATGCCGAACAGGCTTCAGTGGAGCTTGCAGACTAAGATGGAGTAGAAAGAAAGACCTGCTGATCTACTTCTGAAAATCAGCCAGTGAAATATCCTATGGATCACACCGATCAGGTCCCCTACCAGCGGAATGGCGCAGGGCCGGGGTTGCCATGGGCTGGGCGCCCACTTGAGGGCAGTGAACAGCAACAGCTCCATAAGGTAGGAATCAGGAGGCCTGGAGAGCAGTTTGCTAAAGGTCACACAGCTTGTAAGATTCAGAGCTGGGTCTGACCAAGTGTTCACAACTGCCCATTTCTTACCTTTTCTTTTTTTTTACCCGGCTTTTCTTCGGGCTTTCTTCCGTTCTTGTGACTTGGGTTTTTCCCGTTGCTGGAAAAGGCTTTAAAAACTTGGACTTTGCCCCCCTTAGCAGCTTCTTCTGGGACTTGGCTGACAACAGTGAGACACTTTTCCTGTCGGACCGAATGGCCATTTCCCCTTGCCTGTCCGGCTTTCTCCCAAAAGATTCTGCTTATCTCTGCATGCCCCTCTTTATAAAAGAGAAGCCTTTTTCTGTTTGATTTTGAGATGCTTGCAGTTTTCCGAGTGGGGAAAATTTTCCCTGTTGCAATACTCTTTCTTTATGAAGAAAGCTTCTCCCTATCAAAGTCTGGATTTGTCTTTCTTTGACAGGTCAAACCCAGGTTTCCCACATCCTCAAACTCCCCACCCACAGTACTTTAGCATAGTGGGCAGCTGGTGGGAAATTCCGGCGTCCCAAGATGTCAGAGAGGACAAGAAAACGAAAAGCCTGTTGCCACTGAGGCCATTTCAACTCATGACCGCCCGTGTGTTACAGAGTAGAACTGCTCCATAGGGTTTTCTTGGCTGTAAACTTTACAGAAGCAGATTGCCAGGCCTTTCTTCCATGGCACTGCTGAGTGGGCTCAAACTGCCAACCTTTAGGTTAGTAGCTGAGCGCGAACTGTTTGCACTACCCAGGACTCCATGAAAGAGGGCAAGTTCTAGAAATTACCACTCCACCTCCACACCTGCAATTGTAGAGATGAGGGGACTGAAGCTCAGGGAGGGGTGGAGCAGGGGGTCTGTGTGAGCTCTGAGCCCAGGGCTGCTGACTGGTGCTCCTTCCAGTTAGGGCCTTTGCCCACTCTATCACCCTCCTTCCCCCCACCCCCTTGCTTATACCACAGCAGCTGGCCCCTGTCCACTCACTGCTGATACCTGGGCACCTCTATGCCAGCTGCCAGTGAGTTCTCATCCTGGCCTAGCTGCTATGGTGCCTGGTGACCTTCAACAAGTGTTCTGCCATCGCTGGACCTTTGGCCTTGTGTCTCATGTATGCAAAAGGCATTGAGGCAAGTCTCTGCATCGAGGGGCACCTCCCCCATCCAGACTAGTTAGGCAGCTAAGGCAGCCAGAGAGGGCCCGGGGGTGGGACGGGGGCACACTCATTAAAGCAGGCAGTGCCTCCTCCCCCTTGGGACTGCCTGCTGATTGGTTCCTAATTTTCTGGGCAAATGCAGGGCCATGTGTGAGATGGCTCTGGGGAAATCAGGCCGAGGATTGGGTTGGGTTTGAAGCCAACGTCCCCAGGGTCCCCCTGCGTCCCACTCCTCCCCATCGCCGTCATTCTGAGGCTTCTTCAAACGTCTTTGCTTTTAAGTGAAGGCTGGGGCTCCAGAGGGGTGCCTCATTCTCTTTTTGCCATGCTAGACATGACCAATGGTAGACAGACAACAGGAAGGACTTCTGGGAACACCAATCTTCTTTAGGGCCCCTGGGAATTTTGGGACCATGGTGTAGGGCAAACTCTCACTTAAGTGCAGACTATGGTAAGAGGTCAATCTGGCCATTCCCCTGGACCCAGCCATGATTGTCCCCTCCTCCCCCATACACACATGCGCAAACACATGCCCCTCCCCTCCAACCTGATAGTATCTTGTCTTGTGTATTTCCACCTCCGCACCTTTGCCCTTGCTGTTCTCAATTGCTCTATACCTCTCCTGCTCCTATTTCAAAATTCAAGACTCCTGTCCCTGGGTGCCCTTCCTAATCATCCAGCTTCACATCCCTCTCTCCTCTGATTTTTACAGCTCTGACAGGCCCTTCTGGTTTGTGGTTGGGTTTTACATTGCCTTGTGTTGATGTTTACCTTTTTCACATGTGTGGTATTATCTTCCACAGACTGAGATTTCCCTGAAGGCAGCTTCCCCCAGCGCAGACAAGCATGGCCCTCAGTATGCAGTGGGATTCAGTAAACTCTTATTGAACAGTCACATGAATGACTGAATGAGTGAGGGAATGAATGAATGAGTAGGTGAGTTACTACAAGTGTGAAGCAGTGAGAGGGTGAATGACGGAAGGAGCCATACCTGAGGGCATCCATTCTGGTTGACCCGAGGAACATCAAAGTTCATCACCGACGAGATAGGGAAGGATAGGAGGGTGATGGGGAGCCCCAGGAATGCTGGGTCTTGGTTTATCTGGCTGAACCTGCACAGGCAAAGAGACAGGGGTCAGCAAGGGAGTGCTCGCAGTGTCCAGCATTCTTGACCCTGTGCCCAAGCCTAGCAGCCATGGGCTACCACTTTGGAGCCACCAGGTTCACTTAAGAGAGGAGACTCCAGTGGCCCATTTAGTCCACGCCTGGGCCTTGCGGCATAGGTGGTGGGCTGTGGTCCTTCTGATGCTGTCCAAAGCCATGCGACAGCTCATCTTGGTCAGGAGGTGGGCTTCAGCTGTGACACACTGTGACTTTCTGTGGCCTTAGCCACATCTGAATGCCTCTGCTGCTGTCGCATCTTTAAAATGGGCCTTGCATTTCTTGCCTCCCCTTTGGAAGGCTGTCAGAATAAACTGCCCCCGAGGCAGGAATCCTCGTTTAGGCTTCAGGGGCGTGGACAGCCCGCAGGGGTGGGATTCAGGGTGTGTGTGTGTGTGTGTGTGTGTGTGGGTGTGGGTGTGGGTGTGGGTGTGCGAGCGCGCACTGAGCTCATCTTCATTCCTCCAACAAGCAAGGAGGGGTCACAGATCAGAGGAACACCATAGGCGGTGCAGAGGAGTCAGGGAGTCCTTCTGGGCCATCAGTGTCACTGGAAGTGACAGAAGCAGACACTTGCTGCCCAGGAGGTGGTGCGGGTCTAAGGGGCATGTGTTCATTGGGGAACTCCCCCCACTGCCTCCAGGGGCAGAACTAGCCCAAATCCCCCCCTGAGAACTGTGAATGCGATAAGCCCAGAAGGAGGTCTGGGGGAGGAGTTGGACAAGTTGGGGCTGGAGCCAGGGGCCTCCGGGAGGGTGAGGGAGGGCACTTCCAGTTAGGGCTAAGTTCTGGGATGACCCTTAGGCCTCTTCCTTTGGGGAAAACCACAGTCTGGAGCCTGTGGCCTTGACCTGGGTAGGAGGGGACTGTAGATGAGGTGGGCTTGAGATGGGGAGGCCGGTTTGGAATGGCTGAGGTACCACTGGGCAGGGACTGAGGACCCCCCTCCTCCTCCACACACTGGCTCCTCTCAGCATTTCAGGTCTGCTGCAGACACTCAGGACCCCACTTCCCTGCCCCTAGCCTGGCTTCAGGAGCTGTCTGAGCTGTCCGTTTCCAGAAGCCTCCGCTCTCCCTGTGGAAAGGTGTGGTCTGCTTCGAGAAGCTTACTGGGACCTCAGACCCAGTGGGCAGGTTTGAAGGGCCTTGGAGAGAGGGGAGGTTTCAGGGGCTCCTGGAATCACAGACTGCAGCGACAATGACAGCCTCTCCCCTTCCTCTCTCCTCTGCCCTCCCCCGCCTCCTCGTTCATGTCCACCTGGATGCCACTCACTTAAACTCCCTGTAGTTGGGAACTACTCGGGCAATCACCACCATGGGGCTGGGGTTGTTGGCCAGGGGCTCATTGACTCCCCGGAGAAAGACCTGGGAAGAGAAGAGGCAGGTAAACCCAGTGACACGGCCACCCCACACGCCATCTTTCTTTCCCAACAATGGCTTATCCCTGCCTCACACCTCTGGTCCTGCTCTTCCCTCCTCCCTGCTGTACTTGGTTCTGTCTTTGTTCAAGGCTACCCTCCTCCAGGAAGCCTTCTCTGTCTGGCTGAGGCCATGCCCCTTGGTTTCCCATCCTGTGATTCAGTAGTGGCTCTCTTACACCAGCTTTTCTTAGGGAGAGGGTGTGGGCTAAGAGGCTGGACCTGGGCAGGAGGTCAGGAGAGCTGTGTTCTCATCCTGGCTCCTGGGGTAGGGGTGGTCCTGGCTACTCTCAATTTCTGTCAGTTAAAGAGGGCTGAACATTCTTGTCCTGGCTCCCTCCCAGGATCATGAGGTGTCTCTGAGTTGATCGCTTGTGAGAACATTTTGTAAACTGTGAACGCCAAGCCCAGGTCTGGTTTCTCGAACCACACTGAGCTTTCTGAGACCTCCGATTATGGCTGAGGTCTCCCTGGATCCCCTTGGTGCCTATCATTGTGCCTGCCTCACAGCAGGGCTTTCCAACGAATGTTGGTGGCTTGGAATGAAACTGCAAACATCAGAACTTTGGGCTCCTCTTGCTTCATAAAATCCCAGTCATCATTGCTCCCATACTCCAATGAGCTTGCAGTCCTCTGTTCTCCTAAGGACCTCTCTGAACTCCAGTCCTCAATGCCTTTTCCTCTGGACTTCCACTGGCATAGCTTATTGGGGGCACCAGGAAACACTAGGGCAGAGGAAGGACTCCTGGCAGGAGGCAGTTGTGGGGAAGGGCAGAGCAGGATAAGTGGGCAGCTTCCCCAGGGAATGGGGGCCAAAAGCTTTGTTCTGACACTCACTGACCATCTGCTCTAGGCTCTGGGCTAGGCACTGTAGAAGACATGGATTTCATGCCCACCCACCTCCACTGCCATCCCAAGAGCTCCTGATCTTCTGGCTCCTGACTCCCACTTCTGCCAGCTCCCCTGCCCCCTCTCTGTGTGCCAGCCTCTTTTCCTCCCACTCTTGCAGCATGCCCAGCTGATTTCTGCCTCAGGGCCTTTGCACATGCTGATCCCTCTGCCTGGACTCGGCCTCTTCTCATGGCTGGCTCCTTGTCATCCTTTAGCTTAAGCACCGCCACCTCCGAGAGACCGTCCTTGATCACTCTTGCTGAGCACCCCCCACCCATTCTTTCTCATCTGCTGACCTGTCTCTTCCATAGCATGTATCACTAAAGCTTGTGATTATTATCATTTATTTCTTGTTTCTTTTCTGTCCATTTGACTAGAGCCCAAGCCCCGCATGAACAGGGACCATGTCTGTCTGTTTGACTACCATTAATCCTCAACTTTTAGCAAAGGTGCTTAGCACATACATAATACCCAAAAAAACCAAACTTGTTGCTGTTGAGTCGATTCTGACCCACAGCAACCCTATAGGACAGAGTAGAACCGCCCCATATGGTTTCCAAGGAGCGCCTGGTGGATTCGAACTGTTGACCTCTTGGTTTTGCAGCTGTAGCTCTTAACTGCTACACCACCAGAGTTTCCACATATGTAATAGGCACTCACTATATGTTTGCGGGATAGATGAGTGTGATATTAATGAGAGACAAGGGGAGAAGAGGGGAGATTGTGTGTTTATGAGTGTGAAAGAGAGAGAAACACAGTGCCATGGGAGGGGGGAGGAGACAGGCAGTGGCCTCAGAGAGACTGGGGTTGAGCTGGTCTTGGAGGATGGCCAGGGATCTTAATTCCGTAACACTGATGGAAAGAAAGAAAAGCAGGAAAAGGAAAGGGCTGGAGTCCTGGACACAGCTGAGGGGCCACGCCGCAGGCACACGTGTGAGGGGAGAGGCCCTGCCAGGTCTCCTCCAGCTTGACCGCTACCTCACACCTTCCAGCCTGATCATTACGTGACCTTGGCCAGTCCTTGCTCCACTCTAGGCCTCAGCTTCCCCAACTTGTACACTCAGGGTTAGACCATAATCTCCCCAGTCCTTCCAACTCTTACCTTCGTGGGAGGAAAGGGCCCAGGAACAGGGATTATTCTGAACACCCTCTCTCTATTGCCTCCTCTTCCTTAGCACCTCCCAAAGCTGATTGCCAGCTAACCTCACACAGGTGTGAGCAGATAAGGGCATAAAATAGTTCTCAAGGTGTTTTGGGGGCCCTGGGTGGTGCAAATGGTTAACTTGGGTAAATTACTTGGTGGCTGGCTAACTGAAAGTCTGGAAGTTCAAGTCTACCCAGAGGTGCCTCGGAAGAAAAGCTTGGTGATCTACTTCCAAAAAGTCAGCCATTATAAACCCTGTGGAGCACAGTTCTACTCTGACACACATGGGGTTGCCATGATTTGGAGTCATCTTGACGGCAACTGGTTTTTAAGGCACTTCAGACCTCATCGGGGCCTCTGGAGACTAAAGTCCCTTTATGATATTCAAAGGTATAAATCTGTAATGGTGGAATTTCAAACTTTGGATGGCGTGAGGGTCTGGGCCTGAGGACTTTCCTGGAGAGCTATCGGGCTTTATTGCTCAAGGGGCTCCAGCAGGTGTAAGGGCTGGGAGGTGGCTCTGAGAGGTTAGGTGGGCACTGGGGTGCTAACTTACACGTGTTCTGTGTCGACACTGACGCAGTGTGAATGAGACAGCTGCCCAAGTACACCTGCTTGTGACGGAGCTCGGTGAGTAACAGAAGAAGCGATTTTAGCTCCCGCTGTGCTGACCTGCTTGCCATCAGAAGCAGACATGGCTCACTGGCTGTATGCTCAGACACAAACAGGGAGGTATCTGTGCTGGGACGTGGTACTGGGCAGGGGAGTGGGCGGCGTGCTGGGGGGCAGGGAGGCCGAGACTTCTGGGTCTATGTCCTACACTTCTACCAGTAAGTCAGGGGGCTGGGGTGGGGTGGGGCAAGCCACAGCTGCCCCCCTGCAGACCTAAGGTTCTGTCTGGGTCTTGGGGATGTGGTCCCTCCCTGTGGGGTTTGGCTTGAGGACAGAAAAGCCAAGATGTTGCCACTCTTGCAGGTTCTGTATACACGTGAGCTGCTGGCTGTCCTCGGGAAGGAACAGGACACATGATGGCATCTGAGGGCTGGCTGTGGGGAAGCAAGTGTGGACCAGGAGCTCTAGGCACCCCTTGGGTCTCAGTAGCCCCAGTTGTGAAATGGGGCTTAAGAACATTTCGTGCCCTGCCAGGCTCACAGCGCTCGGGGGAGGATCAGATCAGCCATGGTGGGGCACGGGAAGCCCAGAGCTTGGACCCCACTGACTCCCACCCTGATTATAGCCCTGAGCAGTTTGAAGGCTGGGGGAAAGGGGAGGGGCCGGGGCCCTGGACCATGTCTGCCCCGTAGCATTGCCAGTCCCTCTGGAGGCTGCTGAAAGGCCTAGGAGTGGCAGAAGGAGGGTTGTGTGTGGAAGTTGGCCCCGAAAGAGCTCTGCAAATAGTTCATCAATGAACGAATACCAAATCAGCAGGCCAGTCAAATCTCTTCAGAAGCAGGAGTCAGGAAAAGGTGGGAGAAGCCCTAAAATTTTTGCTTGGGGAACCTAGGCCCTAGGTCAGGGGTCGCTACCCCAGGAGGGAGAGGAGGAGATAGAAAACAGCCAGGACTGTGGGCCAAGTGGGAGAACAGGGCTTCCCCTGAGGTGATTCAGGGAGCCAGTGGGCTGTGGGAGTCTCGCACCCTCCCTGCAGTACGGGGGACGGGTGGGAGGAACAGAGCTGTGGTGAGGGATCCTTCCTCTCACTTCCAAGGACAACGAGGGAAGAAGAGGCTAAGGCAGGCCTGTGTGCCTGGAAAGTTCTGGAAAATGTTAGGCGTCATCATCATCATCATCATCATCATCATCATCATCATCATCATCCCTATCATCCCTGCCATCCCAGGGATTTTCTACAAACCACTTCTTTCGAAAGGCTCAGTCACTTCTTCATTTCTTCCCCAGACACCCCATTTCTACACCCTCAGGCCAGCCAGAGGTGACCAAGGATAGGGCATGGGGTCTGCTTAAAGCTTAGTGTCCTGCCCACCCTACCCTCCCGGGGCCTCCGTCCCAGAACCTCCAGAGCCGTGTGCTTGCAGCCGATGTAGCGGGGAATGAAGCTGCCCCTCCGTATGACTGTCGCGAACAGCTGGGTCTCGGCAGTGGCTTCACCAGATTTCCCAGACTGGGTGGGCTGGGGACAGGGTGGAGGAAGAAGACACATAAGAAGGCGAATGCGGAGAGGGTCGACCCGGCCATAAATCCAGCCCTCTGCAGACGGTCATTTGGCATTGCTCCACTGGGGCTCCAAGTTGATAATTAAAGCTCATGGTCCCTGTGAGCTCTTCCAGGGAGATCAATATAATAAATCTTCCTTTTTCTATTTGAATATTTCATCGCCCTCGCAAGGACCACTGGAGGCCTGCCTGCTCTCTTTGTAAAGATATGATAAGGAGGCCTGGGGAGTAAGCGGACTGAGAGCTGGGAGGCCTGGGCAATTCTGCCAGGGTTATGCTTAAGTGCTGTGTCTCCCGGCATAGCTCACTGATCTCTCTGGGCCTTCACTTCCCTGTCTGCCAGATGCCCCATCCTGAAGCTACCCTGGGCTCTGTAAGACGGACCTGGGGTTCTCCTTGGGATCTGGTGAAGGAAGGTAAGGTCCCTGGGCCATGACTAAACTAAGAGTTGTAGGGAAAAGTCAGTGACGGGGCCTGGGGGAGCGAGGGAAGAGGGGAACAAACCCCAACAGAGCACCTGCTACCTGCCAGGCTGCCTGCTAGGTGCTTTATGCTCAGCATTGCGTTTGATCATCCAGATGACCATGCTACAAGGTATAGTGTCTGCATTTTGCTGATGCAGAATGGAGACCTGGGGGACTAAGCAGTTTCCTATGGACACCTGGAGTCCCTGGGTGGCACAAAGGGTTAAGGCCCTCAGCTGCTAACTGGAAGTTTGGAGGTTCAAGTTCACTCAGAGGCATGTCAGAAGAAAGGTCTAGTGATCTACTTCCAAAAAATCAGCTGCTGAAACCTTTTGACCACAGTTTTCTTCTGACACATATGGGGTCGCCATGAGTCGGACATAACTCAACAGCAACTCGATTCATGGACATCCAGCTAGTAAGCAGCAGAGCCGGGGTATAAGTCCAGACAATCTGACTTCAGATTGCTCTTTTCTCTAAACCACTCTAGGGGTCTGGAGTGCGTGTAGGGGCAGGGGAAGGTGGTGCTTCTGCTTATCTGTGACCCAGTGCCAGGCACACAGTAGGCGTTTAATCAGTACTAAAGCAATGAGAGAGTGAATTCTCCCTTCCACTAATCAGCACTGGGGAGGGGAGCCAGGAAGCAGGGCTGGCCCAGGAGGTTCAAGCCATGGACTGAGGGGCCTTGAGGCCTCCCCACTTGAGGATCACCCCCAGTTTCCCACTATGGGGTACATTCCAGGGAACGCTTCATCTCTCACATTCTCCAATTTTCCTGGACCTTCCTCCTGCCCAGGCAGCATGTGGAGGCAGCACAGAAAGAACTGGCTTGGGAGACAGAGTGACCTGGGTTCACTCTTGACTCTGCCATTCACCAGCTCTGTGACCCAGGGTGAGGGGACTCCTTTCCCCAAGCCCTCAGTCTCCTGTATGCAAGATATAATTCACCCTGGGGATTAGAGGTAGTGAGTAGTGTCTAGCAAGGGACCTGAAACATAGTGGGTACTCTGTAAATACTATGTTTCTTCAGATTTCAGATATACTCACCTCTTTTAACGTATGTGAAATCAGAATACATCTTTAATTGGTGCATTCATTTAATGTGGTAGTTATTCCAAGGGCTGCTTTATGGAGATGAATCTAGAGAATCCCAAACTCTTATGGAAATCATTCCATAGTGCGAGGTGAGCATGGGATGCCCAGAGCTAGTCTTGGGAAGAGCTGGAGGCATCAAGGTGGTTGCTACCAGCTTTCCACCCACCTGCCCCAGGCCCATGTGGCCCCCAAGCCCGGGGCTGTGACTTACCTTCACCAGTTTAAAGTGGTAGGGGTGGAAGACACGCAGGTACTTAATGGGGATTTGGTAGGACAGCAGCTCCTCTTTCTTTTTGTTATCCATCACCTTGAGCACCACATCTGGAGAGAGAAGAAGTGGGCAGAGTCAGGACAAGGCTTAGATGACCACTCACCCTCCCAATGAGGTGAGATAGTGAGAGGTAACAGACGTTACTGAGAGCAGGAGCTTGGGGACCACACTGAGGAATCAATATGCACGCACACATGTGGGACACACAAATGCATGTGGAGATGCGTGGAGACACAACCCCACAAGCACCGTTTGAGCCTCTGCACAGGGCAAGACCCCATGATGGATGCTAGTAGGGCCCAAAGATGCAGTTCTCTCCTGTGGACCAGAAACTCCCAACCCCAGGATGGACACACATAGAGCTAAGCCCAACCACCCATGGCAATACACACACATTCACACACACACAGATACACACGCAAGCAGGAAGAGTACCCCTTCCCCAGTAAGAAGGTCCCTTCTTCTGTTCACATGCACCCTCACCAGATCATCAGGCAGGAAGGGAGGGATTATCTCCTACATGTTGCTTATGGGGAAACTGAGGCTCAGTAAGAAAAAGTGTTCTGCCTAAAAAATCCTTCAATGCAAATATCAATAAAAACTAACTCCAAATAAATGCAAACAGAGTCTAAACACTAAGAACAATGCACTTCTCAGTAAACTCCCTCCAAAGAGATCACATTTTGTCATTAAAAGGCATAAACTTTGGAATGAATTCTAAGGAAAACACCAATGACTAGGAAATAATCATGGTGGTACTACATAGTGAGCACCTACTGTGTGCTACGCACGGGGATGGGCACCCGTCAGTCATTATTTCAATAAACCTTTGGCACGATCCCTTGAATAGGTATCAGTATCTCTGTTTTTGATGTGTGTCCACTGGAGCTGAGAGGGGTTGTATACATAACTTGATCAACATCACACAGCTAGGAAATGGTTGATGGGAGAGGCTGGATTTGGTGACCCCCAGCCTTCTTCCCACTCTGGAAGTCTATGATTCGAGGAAGAAGAGGAGATGGGGGAGGGAAGGGAAGGATGGAGGAGGGATGAGGGAGAGGGAAAAGAGAAGGAAAGAAAAGGAGGTAGAGAAGAGCCTGAAAGGGAGGGTGGAGAAGAAGAGGTCTCCCCTGCCTCTCTTTGAGCCGTGGGCATTTCAGCACCAGGAGCAGCTGCTGGCCCTAATATACTCAGCAGGCTGGGTTCCCCTTGGTTCTGGGTCACTTGGAGCTGGGCGAGTCATGTGGACCTGGGAGTGGGTCACCTAGACCTGGGGCTGTAGAAGGAAACTGAGGGTACTGCTAAATACTGTTCCTTTCCCCCTCCTCCAGCTAGCCTGGAGGCATCGAGAGGGAAAGATACTTGACAAGGCCCCTCAAGAGCTGGCCACATGGGATCCGTGCTCACAGAAAGGGGTGGGGGAGGGCAGCAAAAGTTCTTGGGTTGGCTTGAAGGAAGTAGGGTAAGGCAAGGGACTTGGTCCTAGTATCAAGGCACCAACTTGCTCTGTGACTTTAACAAGTCACTTAACCTGAGCCTTAAATTTCTGCTCTGAAAAATGTTAATACTTTAAAAAGGAAAACCCCTGTCTCTCTCCTAGGACTGTGGTAGGGATGGGAGTGTGGTTTTTAAGCTACAAAATTTTGTGCAAGTGTTCCTTGTGGCTGTCACTATTTTTCTCCTTGTTAATTTTCTATAGCCCACCCTACTCTCATCCAGCCCTAGGCAGACCTGAGGAAATTCAGCTGGGGGACTCCACTGCTCGTAGCCAAAGCCACAAGAGTAGCTGTGGAGGCTGCAGTCCCTGGGGCCCACTCCCCACGAGCCCTGAGTCCCCAAACCCGGTTAAGATTCGAAGAGGCTGGGAAAGAGGTGAGTGCCCTGCATTGCCCCCGCCTCTACCAGCAGATGATCTGTAACTGGGGGATGGCTGTCCGCCCCCCACCCCGGCCCTGTCTCCATGCTACAAACGTGCTTCATCAGCTTCTTCTCCGGGCATTGTGCCCTCCAGCTTCCTGCTGCTCCCTTTGTGCGGCCAACAAGCCATTTCTGCCGCCTGCCTGCTTTGGCCAGGACACAGGTTCTGAAACTCCCCTTTGCTTTTCATTAACACATCCTTATGCTTCCGCCTGCCCTTCCCCCGCCTCTTGGCCTGGCCCCCGCCTCCCCTACTCGCTACCACAGACATCACCACAGCAACTGGTCCCAAGCAGGTTCCAACAAGCATCCAGCTACTTCAATCTGCAAGGAGGCGCCTGCCAATATTCCTGGCCTGCCCAGGGAGTGTCCTCATCCTCCCATCCCTTCTGCCCCCATTTCTGCTGCAGATGGGCCTCAAGGCCATTGACTTCATCACACCCCTTCCTCTAGTCACCCCAGGTGTGTAGAACCCAGGGGAGGATCCCAGCCCAGGTCCACTCACCACAACCCCCATCTTCCCATCAGCCACATGAATGCACTTGCATGGGTTACACACACAGAACAACACAGGCAGGCACACACCACCACCCGGACGCTTCCAAGCACACACTCAGCACACTGTTGCAGCCAGACGCATCAGCACACACCTGCACAGAGACATACGCATACCAATAGGCACAGACACAAGTGTGTACTCACACACACAGTGTCCACACACATAGGAACCAGCCCACTGGCAACCACAAAGACAAGCTTACACAGGTTCACACATGCGTTCGCAGGAAATCCTAGGTCAGTTTGTCTTCCTCTTAGCATTTGCTCAAACCTTCCCAACAGCTCCACCTATCCCCCTTTACAGGCAGAAAAAAATAATTCTCTGGTTTGACCTAGAGCTAGCATCTTCCCTTTTATCGATGTTCCCCCTTCCTTCTCCCTGCAATTCCCATAGCCTCTAGCTTTTTGCTCTTTGTGAGATGAATGAAGAGTTCTGTCCAAGGCCTTGGCAAGATTTTTTTTTTTTTTTTTTTGACAGTGTTCAAGGGAAGGGGCAAAGTCTCTTCTCTCAGGGAGGGGACCACCTGCAAGAAGAGAGATGGAGGTCCTTCTGACCACAGAAGGCCAGAGATGTCCTGGGCACCTCTCTGTGCAGCCCCGGCACCCACTAGCGAGTACTCTGTGTGCCCAGCCCAAGCTCTGGCGCAGAAGTGGAAACCAGATTGGCCCACAGTGTGAAAATACAATTGTGAGCACACGTGTGCGTGTACATGGGTGCCTGGGGGCTCAGTCTAAGCCCTGCCTTGAAACATCGAAACTGTCTACCAATGCTGGAATTTGCCAAAACCAGGGGACTGAAAGGGCTCCCTGGGGGTGAAGGGGAGACAGCTGTTAAGCAGTTTCTACAAGAGCAGACCCCAGCCCTTGGGAAGCCCTGGGGTACTCCTCTCTGATGGTGGGCGGTGCCCTGGGAAGGCCTAGGCAGGGATAAGGATCCAGTCTAGGGACATTTTTAAAAATGTAAAAAAAAAATCAAGTTGAGGCAGATAGAACACTGGACTTTTGCGAGAACATGTAATGCTGAGTCCTAGGCCCTCTGCTTACTGACTACTTGAACTTGAGCAAGTTCTTTAGATTCCCTGCACCTCAATTTACTCATCCAAGCAATGGAGCAGCACAGCTCCTCCTGAGAGGCTGTGCCTCTGCAAGAATGACGGGTGGGGACGTGCTAGGAAGCTGTAATGTGCTACTGCAGTGGGAGACGGTGGTAATACCATGAAAATAATAACAACCGTCATAAAAAAAGATAAGCTTTCATTGTCTGGAAAATTCTTTTATGTGGAACAACTCATTTTTCGAGCAGACTAGGGAGATGATGCGTGACAGGATTATAATTTTTTTTTCCTTTAAAATGCTTTTAACTGAGCCCCAGGAGGTGTTCAGGTGGCTTCCAGCTGAGTGGTGGTGAGGTTCTGCCACTGTCTTAAGTGGTTCTCTGAGTCACACCCCCTGTCCCACGCAGTCATCACCACCCGGCCCCCAGCCTCACCTTCTCGCCCGGCGTCCTCAGCTTGGATCTCTACTTTCACTGTGTCCCCCCAGATGGGGGCTCTGGTGGGCTCCAAGGTCACAGATGTGACTGCCTTGGAGTTCTTGCTCTGTGAGTCCTTGGATGTGGTTTTCCTGGGGAGGGGACCGGCAGGAGTGAGTCCGAGAGAGTGTCCTGCCTGCTGCTCCCCCACCCCACCCTCAGACTCCACTGTCCGTGAATCTTGAGCAAAAGATGGACAGAGCCTCCCAGGCACAGACAATCCAGTCACCCAGGCCCAGGGGACCCCAGGCTTCGCTCCTCAGCTGTTCTGCCTGCCCAGGTGACCACACTGTCTCCATTCCCACCTGCTGAGACTGTCACCTGAACTCAGGCCACAGAGGCCCTGGTCAGGGGTGAGGGTAGGAGTGGACGCCTGGCCTGTCTGACTTCCTGCCCCTGCCAGAGGAAGGCTTTCCAGCATCAGCCGGCGTGCCTACATGCTGCCTCCCTATCGTCTTCTCTGGGTTCTGCTCAGTGGGTGGTGCCCTGCACCTAGCTGTCCTCTCTCTTGACCTTCACTCCCTACCCCCCATCTCTATGCCCTTTTATGGAGCACACAGCTGCTGCTGCTTTCTGTGGTGCCCACTGTGTGCAGGGCCCTGGGCTGGGCACGGGGCTGGGGTGGTGGTGGTGAGGGGTTTCCAACCCTCAAGCACTCACAGGCTGTGCAGGGCCAGGCTGTCAGGGTGAGGTGGGAGCTTGGGCCCTCTGCATCCCGGTGCACCCCACAG
>NW_004443966.1:19657404-19667489 GCF_000243295.1 Trichechus manatus latirostris | reverse complement strand
TATGCAAGTTCAAGTTGAAGCTGAAGAAAATTAGAACAAGTTCACAACAGTCAAAGTATGACCTTGAGTATATCCCACCTGAGTTTAGAGACTATCTCAGAAATAGATTTGACACATTGAACATGAGTGATTGAAGACCAGACGAGTTGTGGAATGACATCAAGGACATTATACATGAAGAAAGCGAGAAGTCATTAAAAAGAAGAGACTCTGAAACTTGCTCTTAAATGTCGAGTAGCTAAAGCAAAAGGAAGAAATGATGCAGTAAAAGAGCTAAACAGAAGATTTCAAAGGGCAGCTCGAGAAGACCAAGTATTATAATGACATGTGCAAAGACCTGGCATTAGAAAACCAAAAGGGAAGAACAGGCTCAGCATTTCTCAAGTCGTAAGAACCGAAGAAAAAATTCAAGCCTCAAGTTGCAACAGTTAAGAATTATATAAGCAAGATACCGAACGACGCAGAAAGCATCAAAAGAAGATGGAAGGAGTACACAGAGTCATTATACCAAAAAGAATCGGTCGACATTTAGTCATTTCAGGAGGTAGCATATGATCAAGACCCAATGGTACTGAAGGAAAAAGTCCAAGCTGCACGGAAAACTGGTGAAAAACAAGGCTCCAGGAATCGAGCGGATACCAAGATGTTTCAACAAACAGATGCAGTGCTGGAAGTGCTCACTCGTCTATGCCAAGAAATTTGGAAGATAGCTACCTGGCCAACCAACTGGAAGAGATCCATATTTATGCCTATGCAAGGAAAGGTGATCCAACAGAATGTGGAAATTATCGAACAATAGCATTAATATCTTATGCAAGTAAAATTTTGCTGAAGATCATTCAAAAGCTGTTGCAGCAGTACATCAACAGGGAACTGCCAGAAATTCAAGCCGGATTCAGAAGAGGGTGTGGAACAAGGGATATCATTACTGATGTCAGATGGATCCTGGCTGAAAGCAGAGAATATCAGAAAGATGTTTACTTGTGTTTTATTGACTATGCAAAGGCATTCACTGTGTGCATTGTAACAAATTATGGATAATACTGAAGAATGGAAATTTCAGAACACTTAATTGTGCTCATGAGGAATCTGTACATAGATCAAGAGACAGTCGTTCAAACAGAACAAGAAGATGCTGCGTGGTTTAGTGTCAGGAAAGGTGTGCTTCAGGGTTGTATCTTTTCACCGTACTTATTCAATCTATATACTGAGCAAATAATCCAAGAAACTGGACAATATGAAGAACAGGGCATCAGGATTGGAGGAAGACTCATTAACAACCTGCGATACGCAGATGACACAACCTTGCTTGCTGAAAGTGAAGAAGACTTGAAGCACTTACTGATGAAGATCAAAGACTACAGCCTTCAGTATGGATTACACCTCAACATAAAGAAAACAAAAATCCTCACAACTGGACCAATAAGCAGCATCATGATAAATGGAGAAAAGATTGAAGTTGTCAAGGATTTCATTTTACTTGGATCCACAATCAACGCCCATGGAAGTAGCAATCAAGAAATCAAATGACACATTGCTTTGGGTAAATCTGCTGCAAAAGACCTCTTTAAAGTGTTAAGTTAAAAAGCAAAGATGTCACTTTAAGGACTGAGGTGCGCCTGATCCCAGCTGGTGTTTTCAATCGCCTCATGCACATGTGAAAGCTGGGCAATGGGCAGTGAATAAAGGAGACTGAAGAAGAATGGATGCCTTTGAATTATGGTGTTGGTGAAGAATATTGACCATACCGTGGACTGTCAGAAGAATGAACAAATTTGTCGTGGAAGAAGTACAGCCAGAATGCTCCTTGGAAGCGAGGATGGTGAGACTTCATCTCACGTACTTTGGACATGTTATCTATCAGGAGGGACCAGTCCCTGGAGAAGGACATCCTGCTTGGTAAAACGGTCAGTGAAAAAGAGGAAGACCCTCAACGAGATGGATTGACGCAGTGGCTGCAACAATGGGCTCAAGCATAACAATGATTGTGAGGATGGTGCAGGACCGGGCAGTGTTTTGTTCTGTTGTACAGGGTCGCTATGAGTTGGAACCGGCTCGACAGCACCTAACAACAATAACAGCAACCTCAGAAGGTGGTTATGAGGTTTGGAAAGAAAGCATGGAAGCTCCTGGCCCATAGGAGGCCGCCCTAAGAAAAACCTGTTGCATCCTCCTCTTCTCGGTATCACAAATGAGAAAATAACGTGAACTGGGGCCTCTTACGCAGAGCCCTGGTGGCACAGTGGTTAAGAGCTCAGCTGCTAACCAAAAGGTCAGCAGTTCAAATCCACAGTTGCTCTACTCTGTCCTATAGGGCCACTATGACTCATAATCAGTCACCACCACCACCCATTGCCCTTGAATCAACCCCGACTCATAGCAACTCTACGGGGGGCAGAGTAGAACTATCCCCTAGGGTTTCCAAGGAGTGGCTGGTGGATTCGAACTGCTGACCTTTTGGTTAGTAGCCATAGCTCTTAACCACTGCTCCCCAGGCAGTGTTAACGTGGGGCCAGGCTTCTAGCCTCCCCTCCTCAGGGGGCTGAGCTCTACAGAGGCCAGGGCAGCAGGACGATGTGACCCACTAGGGCAGGGTTTCAGGCACTTGTCTAAGGAGGGAGTCCTCCACCCCAAACATCAAGCCTAGGCTGCACACAGAACTTGCGCGCAGGGTACATGGTCTATTGTATCCCTGGGGGCTTCCCAGGCATCGTCAAGTGGGCCTGTGTGGACGGAGAAGACAGAACCCAGGGTGGGGTGGGGGATATACCTGACTTAAGTCACAGCAGAGTACTGACAGAATTCAAGTTGGAATTCATGACTTGTACTTTACCAGCTTGTCTTCTCCCCTCTAGACCTCTGTGGCCTCTTGTCCCCTCCTCTCCTCTACACAATTCCAGAAATTCCAGGTGGAAAAAGACGGGGAAGGATGAGGGAGCAAGGAAGCCTCATTGGTGCTGACTTCCTCAGGACAGATAGAGTTAAGCCAGCCCTTCCCCTCCCTCCCACACATATTCCAAGGAGGTCGGGGCTAGGTGAGGGGAGATGGAATAACTTGGGTGGGGTTGGGGGGTGTGGGGGGGTGGTGGTGAGGCCTCCGGGGAAGGAAGAGGCTTTTAGCAGGTAGAGGAAGGCTGTCAGGGTAATGGCATTTCCTGGCGCAGCTGACTCCTCTGGGCCTTGATGCTATTCTAGAAACCAGAGAGCAAGAGGGGCCTGGGAGTCCTCACAGAGTAGGGGAAGAACAGCTCACTCCTGCTCCCAGCCCTCAATATTTGGCTGAGCACGTTGGAGGCTGAGTGCTAGTACCCCAGGCCCCTGAAAGAGTGCATGGTTTCAGGCACAGTTTAGAGTCCAGGGGGTCTCTCCAGGGCCTGCCCCTCCCACGCTGTCCGCAAAAGCCCTGCTCTAGCTCTATAACCCGGCTCCAGGAGTAGCTGATGGTGGTGCCTGCTGTCTTTGGGCTCAGACTTAATCTAGCCATGGCCAGGCAGTCGTGCCAGGGTGGAATTAGGGTTCAGAGGCACAGAGCAGCAGGCCTGGGCCCCAAGCTGCTAGAAAATGACCTCCCCCTACCCCTTAGGATGTTAAAAGAGGATGTGTGTGTTTGACAAACTTCAGGCCAGAGCAAGGAGTCCTGGGGCCCCCACCCTAGCAGAAGGTGGGGGTCAGGCCCAGGTACAGCTGTGAGTGGGAGGGAGGGAAGTCAAAAGCCTTTGCTTTTTTTTTGGAAGCCATAACTGAGACCAAATGCATTATCTGGTTCCCTGGGGCTGCTGCTGTGAGCTGAGGTGAGCCACGTGGAAAAGCACAGGACACTGAAGAAGAGCGGGCGAGACCTGAGAGTAGGAGCCACTCCCCACTCTCTACCCCTGCTCTCTGAAATGCCCTCTCGTCTCAACCCAGGTGCTGGCTATGCCATGATTGGGCCGCATTCCGTCCTGAGAAGGTAGGGCAAGTCCCCTTTACCTGCATCCTCCATGCCAGCCTCTGAGTCAGCAAGGCCAGCTTCCTCCACCCCCCACCCCCATGTCCACGAGGCAGCCAGACTCCTAGCCCCGGGGCCTGCCTCCATCCCTGGAAGGCACACACCCAGGAGCCCAGCCCCCCGCCACAGGGACAGGAGTGGGAGGCTTGGCTTCTGAAGACAGGTGGTCAAAGGCTGGATCGTGTGTTTCTGACCCTACCTGGGCTAGACTGGTGATGGAAGCTTTCCTGGGAAAGCAGGGCTTGCTTAGATGGAGAGAGAAGAGGACCTTCCCAATGCAGGGCAGAGCCTGAGGCTTGGAGAGGGTCTTGAACTGGCTCACGGGCAGGTGACAGGGAGAGGCTGTCTGGCTGATCCTGGTTGAGTAAGCCAGGAGCATGGGCAGGGTAGCCAGAGAGGCGAGGCGGGGCTTGTGGTCTCCTGCCCCCACCTCCCGTTCCCTCTGCAGCCCCTTTCTCTCCCTGCTCATGGGCAGTGCCCTCTGGGGCCAGATGGGCAGGAGGGAAAAGCCCTGGCCCTCTTGTCTCTGGCCTTGGCCAAGCTGCCCTGGGATTGCTGGGTAGGAACTTGCACCCAGGGTCCCAACCTGGGGCAAGTGCTGGCTGAACCTCAGGCCTTTGCTCAAAGGAGCTGTTATGGGGCTAAATTCTGTCCCCTGAGATGGGGTCTGAAGCTCCCTCCTCTCCCCTCTCCCACTTCACCTACAACAGCCCATCCACAAAGCCCCACCCCACACCTGCCCCCTCCCCCAGCCCCTAGTGCTGAAGGCCAGGCAGCTGGTCTTGGTCAGTTTTGAGCTCCCAGGAGGCTGCCACTTGAGGCCTGAGCAGGGCTGTTTCTCCAGGCTAGGCGATGGGCTCTCATCCTGGGTTTCATTTATTAATTGGACTCTAATGGAGCATCACTAATTGCTGATGGCTCTACAACACTACAGGTGGGCCTCCATGTACAGAGAACTGATTCTGGAGCAAGAGGCAGGGTGCAAACAGGAGGCCAGCCAATTCCGCATCCACGCAGGCCTGGCTCCTCCCCCTGCACTTCCCTCAGGAAGCAGGCTGCTCTGGAAAGAAGAAATGGCAAATTTCAAGGATCTCTGAGATGAGTACTTTGGCAAAGGGAAGAATCTTTCAGTAAAATGAGAATACCGCTCCTCCTCCCCACTCACACTTCATCTGAAATAGCCCCCCTGCTTCAGAGGGAGCCCTTCGTGGCCAACATGCCCTACCCCCTCCCCACAGCAGCTCAGGGAGGCAGGCAGGGCAGGGCCTATATTCTTCCTACACGGCCCGGGAGAAAACCACAGCCACAGAGTTTTGTGACTGGTGCAAAGTCAGACTCATGCCCAGTCTGTTGGGCATTGTTGCACCCTCTCCTCTTTCCTGGGAAGGAAATTTCCTTTTTTTCCAGAGATTTTTTTCCGCCCTCTGTCTGAGGCTAGAGATGGTGCAGGGCCAAGAAAGGCCCTTCCCTGGCCCGACTACCAGCCTTTCTAGTGTCTCCTGTGGCCTAGCTTGGTGAGGGTCGCTAAGCGCCATCTTCTTAGGCAGAGGGAAGACAGTCAACATCATGACCCCACGGGGCTGGAATGGCAGTCCCCTTGGGAAGCTCCACGCAGGGGTGAGACAACACTGGGCAGGTCTCACCATGACTAGGACCCTCAATAATTCACTCCGATCATCCACTCTTCCGGGCATCCCTTTCCTCATGGGCGCAGGCTTACAGCAGAAGGGGTTTGGGCCAGACATGACTGTGAACTTCTCAACCTCAGAAGGGAGCTGCGTGCTCGCCAGTTTGTCACAGTTGCTTCTACTCTGTATTGCGTCGTGCACCCTGCTGGCTTCAGGGTTTATATAACTTGCTTGGGCCCAAAAGGCACTGACTTTGCCATCTCTGGTGTAGATCCTACTGTTGAAAGTTTACTCTGTGTGTGTGTGTGTGTGTGAGTGTGTGTGTGTGAGTGTGTGTGTGTGTGTGTGTGAGTGTGTGTGTTTGTTGGGAGGGGAGTGACAGAAATGGGGGGAACACAAGGGCAGGAGGAGCTGAATTGGAACCCAGAGCCCTGGCTCCCTGCCCACTGGTCTCCCTCACTTTTCACTAGACCATGTGGTCTCTGACCCTGAAGCCCATGGGGGCCAGGCAAGGGCAGAGGGAAGCCAGACTGGAGGGAGGATCAAGAAGGCCCAGGGAGGGAGGAGGAGCCCTGTCAGCACTCTGCCCATGCTCAGAACTAAGCAGAGGAGACAGCCTGTGAATAATGCGATGAGGACCAGGAGGCCCCGGCCTGCCTCATTGCCTGAAATCTCCTCACTAACACTTGCTTCTCTTGGATAAATATTGCTCTTGTGGCCTGTTCCAGAATTCCTGTGTCGCTGGGGGAGAACTCATTCTTTTGGGGTCTGAATAAGCGTCTCAGGCATGAGAAGCCCTCAGTGGCCTTGGGTGGGGCAATAGGGAACATCTAGAAAGAATCCTTGTACCTAAAGTCTGGCTGGGGGTCCCAGGCCAACCCTCTTTTTAACCACCGACGCCAGCCATGTTTACAGCTCTGGGATACAGGGAGGTTCTCGCTGAATAAAAATTCTGAGGCTCAGCCTCGAGGGACCTATGTCATTTGGAGCAGGCGTGGGTGGGAGATCAGGCCCCATCCAGAGCCTGCTCCCTGATCTCATGCCTTTTCCCACAGGCATCCTGGAGCCTTGGCCTCTGCTGGAGCCAGACAGGGACAGTCGTCTTCATCTGACCAGCCATGTGACCTCAAACAAGTCCCTTCGCTCCCCTGGGCCTTGGCCTCCCTGACTATAACATGGGGACAGCAGAGCCTGCTTTCCAGGGCTATCGGGAGAGGGCCAGGTTAGGGAGAGAACTGATCTCAGAGTGGGACACGGTCACCGTGATTGTTATGGTTATTTTTGCTGAGCCCAACCCTCTGGCTGCTGAGACAAGACCACAGTGAGTCATGCTGGGTCTCCACCCACTTGGCCTGGATCCCTGTCTTTGGGGCCCTTGGCCAAAGGCCCACAGCCAGACAGGGGAGGAGGTGGGAAGTTCAGATTCCAGGAGGGGTCTTCAGATTGGCCACATGCATCACTGCATGAAAGATTAAGTCAGGGAGTGAAGTGGAAAGAGCTTTCGGATTTTGGAATCCTAAATCCTGGATTGTGGTTTGGGTACTCACTAGTTCTGTGACCTTGGGCAAGTCATGGAAATGCTCTGAACCTCAGTACCTTCATCTATAAATGTGGATAATATTATACCTAGAGCATAGGAGGGTGATGATTAAATTATATGAAACACACACACTCCTGGCACATTTGCCAGCTACATGGTGAGCACTTAATAAATATAACCTTCTTTTACCCTCTCTCTCTTACCTTGGATAATTGTCCTACTTTCAATACCTTCTCCAATTAGTCACCAGGGTACAGACTCAGCCTGTGACCAGGATCAGGGCTCAGTCTATGATCAGGGTCAGAGCTCAGAGTGTGACCAGGGTTGGGGCTTAGTATGTGATCAGGGTCGGGCTCAGTGTGTGGTCAGGGTCAGGGCTCAGAGTATGACCAGGGTCACGGCTCCGTTTGGGACCAGAGTCAGGGCTCAGGCTTATCCAAGATAACCAAAGTTCCCCCAAGCACAACTCTAACTGGCCCTGATCTGTTCCCCTCCTTCTCCCCTGGCCTGAGCCAAGCCTGCCCCATGTGCACAGAGGAAGCAGCACCTTCTCCTCCCAGTACTGGCTGTGTCCCCACTCCCTAGCTCTGGGCAACAGGCAGCCAGAGGAGCAGCTGCCAGCCCTGGCAACCCAGCTACCCAGCCTTTGGCCAAGGGTCAGAACCCCACAGGCTGTCTCCTGGCTGGCCCTTTCCCCACACCTCCCGCTGCCTGCTGGAGCACCCCCACCCGTCAGTGCCACTGCCTTCCTGGTCCCTGCTGTGCTCTGACTGGCAGGTCTCTCTGTGCCAGGCTGGGAGACAGGTGCTGGGCACTGCTCAGGCCCCAGGGCCTTGAGCCAGGCCCAGGCCAGTCAGGGAGACCCTGGGCCTGGGCCCTTGCCCAGAAGACCTGGGCGTGGAACCTGTCTCAGGACTGGACAGCTGCGGCTCTTATTGTCTGTAAAGAACTGAAACTGTTTCTCAGGCCAGAAAACAAACCATCCAAGCAGCTGGTTGCAGACTCTCAGATCCGGACAGGCCTGGGACAGCTTCAAGGCCAAACCTTACATCCTGGCCATGAGGAGACTGAGGCTCAGAGAGGGACAGTGGGCCAGACTCCAGGACATCCCAGTCCCAGTCTGTCCTCTTTCCACTGCATTGTAGCTTTCTTCTGATAGGTCTCAAGTGACCACTGTGAGCACTGCTAAGTATACCTCCTAAGCCCCAGCTCATGCTATAGACCTGTCAGCATCTCCCACTACCTGGCTCCACCATCACTCCAGCCCTACAAGGCAGGTTCCCAGGGGAGGTATTCAGGCATTGAGAGGTAAAGTAACTCCCAAAGTCACACAGCAAGCTGCTGACAGGGCCAGATTCATTCATTTATCTGTTCATTCATTCATTCAACAACTATTTATTGACAGCATTCTATGGTCCAGATACTGTGTTTACTAGTAGAGATATAATGGTGAGTAAAACAGACCTGGTGGTTGCTCTCAAGGAATTAGTGGGGCACAGTGGGGGCAGGGGGAGCCATTGACAAAGAGTAAAGTAAAAATCGCATAAAAGCACCTACACACATGTGAAACTTCAGCCTTGACACTGGAGAAGGACATAATCCCATGAAAGCACAAAAGGGGGAAAGGTTTGGCCTGGTCTGGGAGGTCAGGCAGGGTTTCCTTGAGAAGGTGACAACGGCGCTGAGATCCAAAGAAGAGAAGGGAGAATTTTCTGGGGAAGGCAGCGTGCAAAGGCCCTGGGTGGGAGGGAACAGGGTCTGCTCAGAGAACTGAGAGATGTCCAGTGTGGCTGGAGCAGAGAGGGAGGTGGAGGTATGTTCCTGGGGAACTAGAGAGGCCGGCCAAAACCCAACCGTGCTGGGCCTGGAATCCTCTCGACCCTGGGAGGAGTGGGAAATCAGTGGAGGGTTCAAAGCAAAAGGTTCAACCCTCTGAAGGCTGCGATTGGAGGGGAGCAAGATTAGAGGTACAAGAGCAACTGAAAGAATGGTGCAGTAGCCTGAGTGGTGGAGCTGGTGGAGAGAAGTAGCCAGATCCTAGAGACAGGAGAGGAAACAGACAAGACTTGGTGATGGGTTGGATGCGCGTGAAAGAACATGATTCCGGATGTCAGGATGTGGATGAAATCACCTGGAAAGAGAGCATAGAGAAAGAAGAGCAACCTAGGGTCAAAGCCTGAGACAGGCCAACATTTAACGCGAGGTGGAAGACACAAAGAGGCCACAGAGGAAAAGAGTGGGATATCTTGGAAGCCAAGAGAAGAGAGGGCTTCAAAGAGAGTGATCACAAGGGACTAATATCACCGAGAGGCCATGCAAGATGAGAAGCCCATTGGACATACTGTCCGGCATGGCGTTCACTAGTGACTTTAGGGAAAGCTGTTTCAGTGGAAAAGTGGGGTTGACTGGAAGCCAGATGAATAGTTCAGATGGAGTGAGGCAGAACCACAAGATGAGCAAGTGTCTCCTGTTGTCCAGTGGATCAACAGGCCCACCGTTGGTCTGGGGTAGTCAGGGTCAGGAAGACACAAATCGTCACTAGAATAATTCAAGGCTGTTGCCTGTATAAGGGGTGAAGTGGCCACATCCCAAACAAGGGAGGCCTCATCTTTGGGCTCCACTCTTCAGCTCCCCACTAATGGGGCCCACTCCCTACTAATGGGGCATGTTCAGCCAGGAGCCTCCACCCCCACCTGCCCTGGGCCTGCCTGCTGGGGAGGTCTGCCCTCTGGTGGGCAACAGATCCAGCTAGGAGGGCAGACCCAGGCTAAGACGGGGATGCAAGGCCCCCTGACCACCTCAACCTGAGGTGAGACAAAGTGGGATGGCGAGGACCACTTTCCAGAGCAGGAAAATAAGCTGGGGCAGTTAGGCTTAGGGCGCCAGAATAGCAGGGGCAATAAAAAAGATGAGAAAAAATGTTTTGAAA
>NW_004443966.1:19653239-19657256 GCF_000243295.1 Trichechus manatus latirostris | reverse complement strand
TTTTTTAAACCATTTAAGTATTCATCATGGGAAAAACGAAAACTTTTGCAGACTTTCTTATGCTTATCTTATGGTTTGTTTCTGTATATTCTGAATTAGACATCCACGGCCATCATCGTCTTTCCAGGGCTTAGGACCTCTAAAGCACCCCTCTGGGGTTCCTGTCTGTGGCTGGGGGCTAGCACTGAAAGCCCCTTTCAGATCCTGACAGCTGGGCCTCCATTCCGGGAAGCTCTCCCTTCTCCCTTCATTTGCATCTCATTAGCACCAACTCGAGCAGGCCGGCTCCCTGCCCCCTCCCTGGGTGGGGATGGGTGAAGTGATGCGCTCCCCACCCCCCACCTGTCCCACATCTCTCGCCTCTCTCCGCCCCACGTGCCTCAGCCCCTGGGAGGGTGCAGGCAGGCTCGGGTGCGCCCAGCCCGCCACACCCCCGACCCAGGCTCGGCTGGCTTGGCTCCCGCCGCGCGTTCCCATGGCAACGGGGTGACAGCACGGGTCGCAGTGCCTGCAAAGGAGCTCGGCGGCCGCCCAGCTCCCCGCCCCGCCGCCCAGGATGGCTTGGTGATAGGCAGCGCCTCCATCTCCCGAGATGATCGGCGATAATTGGTTTATGGAAATAGCTGAAGGGAGAAAGCGAGCTCCCAGCTAGAAACCAGCCTCCCTGCCAAGCCTGCTCTCTGCCACCTGTCCTTCCGCCACCGCGAAAATCGAGTTGAGGGAGGGGAGGGCCGAGAAGCTGGGCTGGTGGGATGAGGCTTTTGAGGCAAGCAAGTGTTTCACCTGTTGGTCTCCCGCACAGCTTCATTCCCCTTTCACCCCATAGGGGGTGGGGGTTGTTGCTATAGTAACCGGGTGTTTGCCTCAGTCACTCTCTTGACCCTTAAGTTTGTGCTCAGGCCTATGCTGGGTGCATTGCTGGGGAAATGGAAGAGGACACCCAGGTTCTGTCCTTGGTGCGCCCAATTTGGGGGACAGAGGAAGAGCCCCAGGTCTTGCCTTCAGGAAGCAACCATCTGGCAGGTGCACGTAAACTCTGTTTATGTAAAGTAGGTCAGACCACTGTTCCCGCTGTGGGGTTCCAGAGGAGGGAGAGGGCAGCTTTGGTGGCTGTCCGGAGAAGGAAGCCTCATGAGCAAGGCTTTGAAGGTGGCATTTCAGCAGGTGGGGGTGAGAGGGCTGGCACAGGTGGTTCTGGAAAGGAAGATATGGGCAAAAGCCTGCAGGCAGGAACTGGATGATGCTGGGATTAGTGGGGGAGGCTGGGCGGCTAACCAAAATGTTGGCAATTCGAATCCACCGGCCGCTCCTGGGAAACCCTATGGGGCAGTTCTATTCTGTCCTATAGGGTCACTATGAGTCGGAATCGACTCGATGGCAACGGGTTTTTGGGTTGGGAGGTGTAGGTAGTTTGGTGGGGGGCAGTGGTGGCTGGAATGTCTGCTAAAGGAGTTGAGGGACCACAAGCTTGCCAGAGGGGGGTTATTACATAGTGCTTTGTAATAAAGACTGAGCAAATGTGCAACATCCATATCAGGGAATGGCTGGATGGAGACTGTGCTGCCTAGATGCCCTTCTGGAAGATGGAAGGCCTATGAGGTGGGCAGCAGATAGGCCTCGGACACCAGGCTGTGAGAAGTGCGTACCCCAGACAGCAGATGGGAGTGGGGGCTGGGAGGCGAGGTGCATCAAAGGACAGAACTAATGAAGCCCCCACCATTGGGGAAGTGGTGGGGAATGTCAAGGAGGATGGCTATAAGGACCCTACCCCAGGGTTGAGCATGGTATTTGCCCCAGCCTTCCCCTTCCTGTAACCATCACCCTTCACTGAGCCCAGCCTGGGCCTCTGCTTTCAAGGTCTCTGGCCCTCTGAGGTCAGAGTTGTGGCCAAGCTGAGACCAGCTGGTTGTGGGATCAAGGAGCAGCTCTCTGGATCTCTTGACACCTTCACTTCTCCAGCCGTGAAGGCCACATCCCATGCACCAGGCAGGATACTGGGAGGACGAAGCAGGCCTCCTGTCTGCAGAGCCCTCAGCCCCTGTGTGATTCCCCTCTGGGTATCCCAGTCCCAGTCCTAAACCTTTGTGTGCTCTTATTCCAAATATCCATATCTGCTCTGTGTCACAGCCTTGCCCTGCCCCCACTGTCGCCAGTACTTACACTATCACATAGGGCCATGGCTCTGAGCCATCCTTGCGGGCAGGTAGGTTGATAGCTCCATGGACAGTGATCACGATGGTCTCCTTATTAGAGGGGGACAGGTGGCTGATGCCAGACTCCATGTTCTGAGAGGTGTCCAGGGGCTCCTGTGGGTCCTTGGAGTCCTGTGGGGAGAGCCAGGCTGAGTGGCCTCTTCGGGTGTGGCCACCTCCCTTAACTGCCACCCTATGGCCTCCAGTTCCCCTCTGGTAGCTGTCTCCCCGTGTCATCCCACCACCCCAGTCTGGAATTACAGCAGCAGTTGCCTTTGACCTCATCTTCTCCCTACCTCTGCCCTGCACCCTACATCTCTATTCCTCCCTGACCTCACTCCAAGTCCTGGACCCGTCACTTCCTGCAGATTGAAGAAGACCCTTTTGGTCTTCTTACCGCCAGCCTGTCCCCCTCCAGACCGCCTCTCTTGGCTGTAGCCATCTTGGTCAGTCTAGAATGCTGTCTCCTCTGTCACACCCCAGCTCAAGAATGTGCTATGCCTCCCTCCTGCTGCTGTCCTCTACAACCCTGCCAGGATGAGAGCAGGCTGTAGGGGCAGGAAAGCCCCCACTCCCCACCTGGCCTCCTGCTCCTTAAGACCAGACCACCTCACCTTTCAAGCCCATTGCCACCTCCAAGCCTTTGCTTTTGCAGATAACTTTGCCTGAAATTCTGAAATCCCACCTGCCTTTGAGGTCCTAGCAACTGGCCATCTTCAGTCTATCCTGTCACCTCACTTCAGTCCACCTGTCACCTCAGGTCCCGCCTGTTTATAGCGCTTTACAGTTTACAAAGTTTATCAGCATCCATGGAGTCGCTTGGTGCATTAATGGAGGTGAATGAATGTGCCAGTCCCAGATGCCACATCCAGCATCCACCCAGGGAACCCTGTGGGCCAGCAAGGAGGGCGAGGTGCCTGCCCATGTACAGGACTCGGGTCCTAGGCTGGTTGTCCCAAACAGATACACGTGCCGGGGCTCAACAGCTGTGGATTCACAGCCTGAAGTACCATGGTGACGGGAGTTGCTGAGAGGAGACCAAGGCCATGGCTGGCTGGGGCAGTCAGGGAAGGCTTCTGGGAGGAGGAGGCCTTGAAGGTTGGGAGGTGCTGCTTGAATGGAGCCAGGGAGGACAAGCGAGAAAGCAGAACACCGTAAGCCAAAGCAGCAAAGTAGGAAGGGCGGGGCTTTCTCAGGCCCAAGGAAGCCCAGTTTGACTTTGAAGGCAGTGGGGAGTAAGGGAAGGTGACAGAGCTGGGCATGTGGGGTGCAGCGCGTGTATCTTGGGAACAACCCTGGCCCCTCCTACTGATTAATCAGCACCAGCTGATGTGAAGGGGCCACAGAGGAGTGCTGCCGGCCCTGGGAGAGGAGCAGTGGACCTTTCCAGGTCAGAGATGGGGCCCTGAGGGGGCCACTGGGGGCTGACCCTTTTGTCTGGAGAGCCCAGACTGTCCGATTCAGCATTCCAGGTCAGGCCCTAGTCAGGTGGGGGTGTCTTCAGAGTGGGAAGGGCCCATGGAGATCCTTGAGAACAATGTCCTGTTACACAGAGTGGAAGACTGGGACCCAAAGAAGAGCGAGGGCCCAGGTCCCTGTGAGGGTTTTGGCTCTGGTGGCACCAGTGGAAGGCTGGGTCCCTGGCTCGGTCTGACCAGCTCCTGAGGAGCAGCGACTGTCTGGAGACTTGGGTTTAAACCAGCTCTGCCTGTGTGATCCACAGCCAGTCACACTCTGAGGGTTGGTTTCCCCAACTGGATAGCGAGAGGTGGACCAGCACGACTGGAACTGGCCCAGGTCCTCCACACACTGTCAGCCCACTGCC
>NW_004443966.1:19621234-19651828 GCF_000243295.1 Trichechus manatus latirostris | reverse complement strand
CGCTATGAGTCAGAATTGACTTGATGGCAACGGGTTTTTGGTTTGGGTAGTTGGCATGTCTGAGGTTCCTGCAGTGAGGCCAGGAGAAGTGACTAATATCCCTCTTGCTCTCAGATTCCCAGGAGCTGCCTAGGATGGCAGCCCTGGCCCCCTTGTTGCTGTGAGAGCTCAGGGCCTGTCATGAGCTCCCTAGGGCCACAGAAATAACGGCCCAGCAGGGCCAAACCAGGAGTGTGCCCTCTCCTGTGCTATATCCTCTGCACCTCCCCCTCAGGTATAGCCTTCCAGGAAATAAAGCTTGCAGAGCATTAGGCGAGAAAGGCTCCAGTTTCACTTCTGGGCATAAGGCCAGCTGCCAGGCCAGCACCTCCTGGTGAGGCCTGCAGGCATGTGTCTGCTGGGCAGGCTGAGCCCAGGGCCAGGGAGGCTTGGGGCCAAGTATGAGGCCTGGATGGAGGGAGGCAGTGGGCCAGGCCTTCCAACCTCTTTCCTTCCCATGTCTGAAAGGGAATCCCCCAGAGATGTACCTGCAGCAGGACAAATAGGGCAAGAAGGTACACATGCTGCAGTCATGTGTGGGGAGTGAGCTGTGGGTGATCTGTGGGGTGTGAGGAGCACCGGGGAGGGAATTCACTGCCGCTGACTGTCTCCTCTGGGCTAGGAGCAGAACTGGGTGCTTAATGTGAGCTTTCCAGGCATCTCTCAGTCAACTGCCCACCACTACTATTGTTGTTGTTATTAGATATGCTGTCAAGTCGATTCCGACTCACGGCGACCCCACGTGTGCAGAGCACAACTGCTCCATAGGGTTTTCAAGGCTGTGATCTTTTGGAAGCGGATTGCCAGGCCTGTCTTCCGAGGTGCCTCTGGGTGAGTTCAAACTGCCAACCTTTCAGCTAGTAGTCAAGCGTTTAACTATTAGTGTGCCACCCAGGGACTCACCAACACGACAGAAAAAAAAAACAAAACAAAACCCAAACCCATTGCCATCTAGTTGATTCTGACTCCTAGCTAGGGGGCAGAAATCAGTAGCTGACTTTTCCAGGCAGGGCTTTGGCTGGTTCATCCACCTGAGGACGCCCAGCCAGTGGGTTCAGGGCTGGGGATGAGTACTGAAGACTGCCTGATCCCAAAGCACAGCACGCTCAACAACGCCACCAGGACGTGGCACGTGGGCAGGTTCCCAAGATGCTCGTTCCGACACCTCTCTCTCCACACGGGCTGCCTTGCCCTCGAGAAGCCAGGATTAGCCAGCAGATGTCCAGGGGGAGCCTGGACATTTTTGGATGTGGGGAGTGGGAGTGGGGGAGTGGGAGAGTAGACCTAGCAGTGAGGTAGCTAATGGCCGATTAGACTCAGCTCCCTTGGGCAGGGGTTTGATTGGTTCTGGTGGGGAGAGGGATGGAAGGAGACAGGCTCCTCTGCCCCCTGCATCCTCCCTTCTTGCCATCCCTCTGCCCCCCACAATCTGGGAGGCCATGAGAGGCAAAGAAGCCCTGTCTCACCCTCCAGAAGGTCCCTTCATCTGAACGCCACACTCACTGGAGAAGCTCTGCCAGGGGCAGAGGAAGGGGCACTGGGCTGGGGGGCAGGGGGTCTGGTTGCCCCTGGTCATCATTTGAATGGAGACCCCAGTGGGCTAGCTGTATCCGGGCTCTGAGTTACAAATGGTCCCCATATTCCCTCTAGTTTCAGCATCTAAACTTGCCTGGGAGTTACCGTATTTATAGTTAGAAGGGGAACGCACACCTGTGCCCTGTGCTTTACATGCACTACGACCTTCCCACGGGCCTTTTACAGATGAGGAAACAGACTCCGAGTAAACCCCTTGCCCCAAAACACACAGCTTAGCTAGCAGGGGCAGAGCTGGAACCGGAGTTTTTGCTATTGTTGTTGTTAGGTGCCGTCCAGTGGAATTCGACTCATAGCAACTGCATGTGACAGAGCAGAACTGCCCACTGGGTTTTCTAGGCTGTAATCTTTCCAGGAGCAGATGCCTAGATCTTTCTCCTGCAGAACCACTGGGTGGGTTTGAACCACCGACCTTTCTGTTAGCAACTGAGCGCTTAACTGTTGAGCCACCAGGGCTCCTTATTGCCATCTGTGATGGCCAATGTTATGTGTTAACTTGGCTAGGCCATGATTGTAACTATGCTCCATTTTGTGATATTATGTAATTATCCTCCATTTTACGTATTGTGAATCCTAACCTCTATATGTTAATGAGGTAGGATTAGTGTAAGGTGTATCGTGAGTCACACCCTTATAAGTCACACCCTTACTCAAGTATCTGATGAGAGGGGAGTTTCCTTGGGGGTATGACCCATACCTATGGATGCTCTGGCAAAGCTCTCCTTTGCTCTGGATCCTGCATCCAGCTCGTCATCACCTGACCTCTGGTTCTTGGGACTTGAGCCAGCGGCTGCCATCTGACCTGCTGATTCTGGGATTTGCCAGCTTCCTCAGCCCCGTGGGCTGGCACCCTGCCATGTGACCTGCCAATTTTGGGTTCGTCAGCCCCTGCAACCATGTGAGTCAGGAGAAGTCTCCAGCCTGACACCTAACCCACAGATTTGGGACTTGCCAGCCTCCACAGCTGTGTGAGCCATTTCCTTGAGACAAATCCTTTTCTCTCTCTCCCTCTCTTTCTCTCTACCTACGTATCTATCTATCCATATGTGTCACTGGTTTTACTTCTCTAGAGAACCCAGCCTAAGACACCATCTCTACCCTAACTCTGGTTCTTTGCACGTGGGGAGGTCCCTGGGCCACAATGTGTACCCAGTTGGGCTTCTACCCAAGTACACGGTCCCATTGGCAGTAGCGATAGGAGCTGTGGTGTTTGGAGTAGGAGAGGCTTTTCAAAAGATGACACATAGGTCAAAAATCATAAAGGATTGATGTATTTGGTTGCATTAAAAAATCCTTACTAACTTTTATAATGGTCCAAAATTCACTGTAATACCAAAAGAAAAAAAAAACTGGAGAAGATATTTGCAATATATATAGAAGGATTAATATTTCTAATACATAAAGAGGACTAAAATCTATAAATGTCACCAGGAGCAAATGTTAAGTGCTCAACTAAGGCTGGTGGTTTGAACCCACCCAGAGGCACTTCAGAAAACAGGCAATCTGCTTCGGAAAGGTCACAACCTTGGAAACCCTGTGGAGCGGTTTTACTCTGCACCTGTGGGGTCACCATGAGACGGAATTGACTCATTGACAACTAACAACAAGGATTCACAAAAGAAGAAATACTAATCTATACTGCTCTGTTTACATTATGAACATCCTTGTAGGGGGTTCTACCTAGCTACTGAAAATGTTTCCCAAAGCTACAAATCAAATCCGACCAGTCTGCCTCCTCCTCAGGGCACACTCCCTGGACCCTGGAATCCAGGTTGGGTGGCCAGATGGGAACCAGTGTCAGGGGCCAGCTGGCAGCTCAAGGCCCACAGGTCAGCCTACCTGGTGCCTGGTCCTGAGTGTGTGACATTCCAAAAGGAGGTGCAAAGGGGGAAGGTGGAATAGGGTGAGATTGGGGAGCACCCAGCTGGGGCTGTAGGCAGACAACACGAGGAACCAGAGACGCCAAGTCAAGGGTAATAAACAGGGAAACGCCACTGGGGTCTGGGCACCCCTAGTTATTTTGTTTAGGGTAACAAGTACCTTTGTGCCTTTGCTCTTAGCATTTTCTGCCATCCCTGTGGGCATGTGGCACAGTAAAGGGCATGGACTTGGCCTTGCCAGTTAGTGGAAGTAAGGGAACTCTCGCATTGAACTGTTTGAATGTCACTGCACTAGGATTTTAGTCCCCTCCTGACAGGGCCCTGTCACTCTGTCACAGCTATTTATTAAGCACCTATTATGTGCCAGGTGGAGCCCTGGTGGTGCAGTGGTTAAGAGCTCAGCTGCTAACCAAAAGGCTGGCAGTTCGCATCCTTCTGTTACTCCTTGGAAACCTCACAGGGCAGTTCTACTCTGTCCTATAGGGTTGCTCTGAGTTGGAATGGATTCAACAGCAATGGGTTTTATGTGCCAGGTGGAGTCCTTGGGTGCTGCAAGCACCAAAGGTTGGTGATTTGAATCCACCCAGAAGCACCTCAGAAGAAAGGCCTGGTGATCTACTTCCAAGTATGTAGATTGTCAGGCCTTTCTTCCCAAAGATCATAGCCATTGAAAACCCTATGGAGCATAGCTCTGTTCTGAAACACATGTCATCAGAATCAACTCAATGGCAATTGGTTTGTTTTTTTTGGTATGTGCCAGGTGCTGTTCTGAGTGCTGGGGACACAGCAGTGATCAAAACAGACACAGTCTCTGCTGTTGTGGCGTTTATGCACCAGGAAGGTCAGAGCCAGTGCTGGGAAAGCGTGGGGGGCAGCGGGGCATCGGCACTGCCAGAGTAGCAGCCTGCAGCCTCCTGGGAGATCGTGGAGGGTGATGATGAGCTATCTCAGAGGGCTCTCCAGGCAGGCCTGTGTGACTCAGCGACAAGAGGGCACAGCTCCATTTCCAGATGGGGGGCGGGGAGGGGGGGTGCTATGCCCTAGACCAAACTGTGTTTCTCTCTGGTCAGAAAGAACCAGGTAAGGTAGTCAACGTCAGCACGCACACACCCCACTTCAGATCCCACATAGCACAAGTGTATAGGACGTCTAACCTGGAAGAGCCACAGAGACCGCCTCGCTCCCCATTTCACAGCTGTGAAAACTGGGGCCCAGAGAAGGGAAGCTTTTGTCATGATTTAAGAGCAAACAAAACAAAGGACATCAAAGGAGAGATGAGTTTATGCAGGTGCATCATCCGTGCCCCCAGGCCTCACCTTTTTCTTTTTCCATCCCATCCTCTCTGAGTCAGGAATGTTTGGCCTTAACAGTCTCAGGCACCAGTAGCTGGTATTGGCGGATGATCCGGCGTCAGTCCTGCCCTGACAGTTGACCTGAGAGCCTCGGGGTCTTTGGGGGTGGTGAGCAGTATGGAGCGTTAGTGTGGTCTCAGGGGTGCCATATACCAGCACTGGGCTGGATAAGGGCAAGGGGCAGGGTGGGAGGGACAGCGGCCTTGACCTTTCTCAGTAGTGAGATATTCTGTGGGTGGAGGTTCTATGGGGGGTCAGGGCCATGGCTGGTGGGGCGGGGGCCAAGAAATCGAATCTTGTCACCCCCCAAGATGAAAGCAGAGGTAGCCTCTCTCTGCCCAATCTTGGAAAAGTGCAGGGCTCTTCCACCCAGCTGGGTCACCTGGGCAACACTGTGTGATGTCACAGGGCAGAGCAGAAGTGACACAGACACCTGTTCAGGTACAGTGGGGTGGAGTCAGAAGCCCTTCTCCCTATTCTTGGAGCCGTGTCCTGCCTGCTGTCTGGCGTTTAGTCCTTGTCCTTCCTGTTCTTGGTACCACAAACAGCCCATCAGCCAAGATTCATGAACCACCCTTCACTGCTGGGAAGGAGAAGACCCAGGCACTGCCCTCAAGGAGGTTACAATCCGTTTGGTAAAGCAGCCATTTCTCTTAAAGAGTCTACAGCCATCCTGACCTCTTGGGTGCTATAGTCTTTCACTGGTTTAATGATAATAAACAGAATAAACACAAATTCAAGAGAATTGTTTCCTTTCAGAGGACGGAAAGATGGGGAAAGAACATGTATGCATACATGTTAGATAGTATTCTATTTCTTAGAGTGGGTGGCCAGTTAATGTGTTCATTATATTATTGAGAATAGATTATAATTAAAGGATTAAAGAGGACCATGTATGGGTCAATGATGGCACTGGGTTATGAACCAAAGATTATGGTTAAATTCTGAGTTCCACAAAAACAATTATTATAAAGATAGCTCTTTTGATTGAGCACTTACTACACGCCAAGCACGGTTCTAAGTGCTTTTGTGTTGGGAGATGGTGGAATGAGGAGTGACTGGCCCTTAACTTGAAGTGGGCACTGCTCCTTGGGGAGGTGAGGTCAGAACTGGGTCTTGAAAGATAAGCAAGAGTCCTGGGCTAGAAAAGAAGGTATTTGGGATGCTGGATGGGGTTTGGAGGTGTTTGGGAGACCCCTGTGGCCTGCCTCATGATTCTGTCTGCTGTTTTAGGCCACATGTTGGGGGGTCTTTCCGTCTTCCTTGGTTTGGGACCCAAGAGCAGGCCCACCCTGGCAGTAAAAGGAAGGAACTTATTGCTTTGGTAGGTCTCCCAGTTTCTCCCCTCCAAGCCCGCTTCAGAGAGGGAGGCAGGGTTCTCCCCAACTTAGAGGCAGAAAAACTGAGGCCTCATCTTTGATTAGAACTGAAAGGACCAGCCAAGTTCACTCAGATGTTTGGGGATGGTAGCCAGGAGTCCCACTCCTTGTTTTCTCCCCTCCAGGCCTGCCAAGAGTGGTATCACTGGGTCTCTGGAGCTAGGGGTATTCCCAGCAACGGATGGGCTGGCTGAGAGCCCCCACACTTCACCTCCTGGGCCAACACTGTCACCATGCTGAGCATGCAGCACGCATGGAGGTCTTAGTCTAAGCTCAGGCCTGCTTAGAGCAAGAGGCTGGGGCAGCAGGGTCAAGGGGTGGGGGACCAGCAAAGAGGCACCTAGAGGGCAAACTTTAAGGAGGCACTCAATGTCAGGGTCATGCAACTGCAGGATTGGCTCCTGAGAGTGAGTGCCTCCTTAAATTTTGCACCCTAGCCACCTTTCAGTAGCCTTGCCTCACCTAGCCGCCTGGCTTCACTGTAGTCTCAGCCCTGGCGGCAGCTCCTGCCCGTCAACCTGCCTCCCCAGGGCTGCTGAGGCTCCAAGCTCTCACCCAGCAGCCAGTCTAGCATCTGAGCTTTCTGCTGCTGCAGCCCCCAGCCCTGTGGGCTTTCTTCCTAGGAAGAAGATAATGCAATTGGATGCCGGTTCCAGGCCGTCTGGCTCCAGCGCTAGCTGGCCCTGCACACTCAGCAGCCCCCAGAAGCAGACCTCCCACCACCTCACTCGCTGGCTGCCCGTCTCTCTGGACCAAGGCCCCCGGGGATACCCACGCCTCGGCCTACCCGAACCTTCCCCCGGAGAGACCCGCTTCCTTCCTCCCTCCCCCAGCCAGAGGGACTTCAGCCTGGGGGCTGGGAGCGGCTTCCCATTTAACCGGTGATGGGAACACTAGCTACTGTGCCTTCCTCATTCCGCTTACCCAGGAAAGGACCCCCGATAGAGCTCCTCCTCCCCCTGCCGAGGGAAGTGAGCCCACTCCGCCCTCCAAATGTCCCCTTCCCAGGGGCCCGGAAGCTTTGATGACTCAGGGTGATTCCAGCTGGAGGGGAAGCAGGTAATGATTAATCTCAAGGCTAATAGGTAAACCTGCTCCCCCAGGCAGAGGCCTTGGCCACAGATGCAGAAAGAGGAGGGAGCACTTGGGGCAGCATCATTAGGAGGGAGTCAGGGGTTAAATGCAGCCATTACATTGTTGTGGAGGGGCCCGCCGCTTTTCAGCTGGCTCTTGGGGCCGCCTGAGCCCTGCTTCCTCACCTGGCTTCGCACAGGGCTTGTTGGGCTGGGAGAAAGGTCTGGGCAGACACAGGATCCTGGGTGGTTCATGGTTATCCACATTCCCTCATGCTGTGTCCTGGGGCCTGGCTTTGGGGAGGCAGCCCTTTGGGCCTAGGTTGGCACTAACTACCCATGCAGTGAAGTCCCTAGGTGGTGCAAATGGTTAACACTCTCAGTTGGTAACCGAAAAGTTGGAGGATCAAGCCTAACCAGAGGCTCCTCGGAAGAAAGGCCTGGCTATCTACTTCCAAAAAATCAGCCATTGAAAACCCTATGGAGCACAGTTCTACTCTGACACACACGGGGTTGTCATAATTCAAAGCTGACTTCATGGCAACTGTTTTTTTTTTTTTTTAACCCATGCAGCCTGTCCTAGGGGAGGGTGTCTCCCCTGTTGAAAACCTGTTGTGGTTGAGTCGATTCCAACTCATAGCGACCCTACAGGACAGAGTAGAACTGCCCCATAGGGCTTCCAAGCAGTGGCTGGTGGATTCGAACTGCCTACCTTTTGGTTAACAGCCGAGCTCTTAACTACTACACCACCAGGGCTCCGAGGGTGTCTCCAAGAGCCCCCAAACTTGCCCTTCCCTTCCCCTTGGCCTTCCTTCCACCTTAGTGTTCTCCCACACCCCTTGGCCCCCAGCATCACTCCGTCTCCATCTCTATTGGGCATCTGGGGAGGGGAAGGGATGGATGAGGTGGGAAATGTAAGCAATGTGATTTTGTAGCAAATGGCAGCTCATAGCTGTATGACCTTGGACAAAATACTAACCCTTTCTGAGCTTTAGTTCCCTTCCTTGCACAGCAAAATAAACAGGGCTGTCAGGAGGACTGGATGAGAAATGCAGGTGAAGCACTCAGCACTGGGCCTGGCACTCAGTAAGTGCTCCATAAATGCTTACCCTTTTCCCTGCTAAATAACCTTGGACTTGGCAGATTCTCCCCAGCAGAAACAGGCCAGAGAGGTGAAAAATATCTGTAGGGAGAGTCTGAGTGTCTCCATCCAACCCTCCCATCTTCACACACCACCCCAGATAGTCCAGCCCCTCTCCCTTTTCCCCTACCAGCCCACTCCCACTGCTACAGCTTTCTCCAGGTAGCTCCCTCACCAGAAATGCCCCCTGTCCTCTTACCTAAATCCAGTTTATCCTCAGGGTCCAGCTCAAGACGCTTCATCCAGGAAGCCTTCCTTGATTCCCTTCATCCTCTGCTCTGAACTAACACCGCCTCGTTTGTCTGCAGCAATGCCTGACAGTGTTTGCTGCTTTGTGACAGCTCTTGCATTGTGAGTTCACACCTGGTTTTTAATAAACAGGAGCCTGGGGCATGGGACCTAGGCAAGTTCTTTCCCCTTTCTTGGTTTTTATTTTGACATCTGTTAACCCTCCAGAGAGGGTTTCTGGGCTCCATACACTACGGTCTCCTCCTCAGCCCCAGCAGTGTACACAGCAGGTGCTCACTTGTTAAATGAAGGAGGAAGACTCCCTGAGGGCCCCCCTCCTCTGATTACGGTGGGGAATCTGTGGGCTGCCTGGCCAGGACCTTCAGGGGTTGCCCTGACGTCACACCAGCTATGATGCTCAGGCCCCCAGTTTCTGGAGAGAGATTTAGGGGGCTGGTTCTGCCTTAAGAATCCCTGGTGGTACAGTGGTTAAGTGCTTGGCTTCTAACTAAAAGGTTGGTGGTTTGAACCCACCAGCCACTTCTTGGGAGAAAGAGATGGCAAACCTGCTCCCGTAAAGATTTACAAGCTTGGAAACCCTATGAAGCATTTTTCTATTCTGTTCTACAGGGTCACTGTAAGTCGGAGTTGAATGATAGCAACAGGTTTGGTTGTTTTTTTTTTTTTTTTTTTTTTTTTTTTTTTTTTGGCTCTGCCTTGTGCTTCACTATGACTCCCACTAGACCCCTTGGGAGTCAGTTCATACCCTATCCCTCCAGGAACTGGGCTGAGTTTGAGCTGGGGGGGTACCCTCTAAAGCCCCTCTCTCAGTGAATTTGCCCCTTCAGCCTGTCCTCCATCCTGCCCTCACTGTCTTTGGGGGAAGAGGGGAAAGTTTGCCCCACCTGTGAAGGACCCAGTTCCTCCACACCAAGGAAGAAGCCCAAGGACAGGGCCGTGGGCTTCTCCTGTGAGAGTTCAAATGGGTGAGCATCGCCCCGCCTAAGAAAATCTGGACTGCACGGTCTAGTCTCCTCTCCTGTTCTTGCCTATGGCAATGGCTATCTCCCATTTATACCCCAGATCTGTTCCCCCTCTTCCCCACCACACTCTGTGCCCAGAAGGCTGATCCGGAGGGACCCCACCGGTGGGCTGTGGTTGGATTAGGCCACGGGAGGTGCCGGCGGGGATCTCAGCTCCCTCCCAGCTGGTTCCCTGGGGCTGGCTATGCTCCCCTACTCCAGGCTCTTCTGGTTTTTCCTAAGCCCCACCCACAACCTTGCAAATAGTCTCTTTATTAAACTCCCTTCCAATCACTGAATTTGAGTGCCTTTTTTTCCCTGCCAGGACCCTGACTGAAGCAGCTGCTGGGTGAGCCAGAGAGACAGGGCTGTCGCCACCAACATCATCCCCACCAGCACTTGTATCCTTGCTGGCATTCAGTGAGCACTTACTACGTGCCAGGTGCTGTGCCAACAGCTTACCTGCACTATCTCATTTAATCCTCACATTCACCGCCCCCATAAGAGTTATTGTTGGTACCCCCTTTTAAAAGATGAGGAAACAGATGCTCTGGGAAATTAAAGGACTTGCCCAATGTTGCACAGCTTGGAAGCAGCAGAGTTGAGATTTAAATCCAGGTCGACTGGCTCCAAAGCCTCTCATCATAACCACTGAGCCATACTGCCTTTTCCCTTTCATTCTGGGGAAAGGAGATGCATCCCTCCTTCCTTTACTCCCGAAACTAAGGCAGTGTGAAGGAGGTCAAGTCCAGAGGCAAAAATCACCCCACAGCCTTTTGACTGAGGCCAAACAGATGGCTGTCATGCAGCCCTTGACACTGGTGGTAAGGGGCGTGAGGTGGTGCGTCCTGGAGGCCCAGCTGGGCACAGCTGGCCAGGCCCCTGGAAGCAAGGGCAGAAGCTGGGGTGTCTGGAAGCCGCCATTTCTACCCAGCACACATGGTGGCAGGGTTGTTGGACTGCAGAGGCCCGGCAGGGTCGCCACACCCCTTGTCTGCACCGGGAACACTCTTGGTAGCTGTTCCAAGTTCCAGCCAAGCCCGTTGGATACAGGTTGCCATCTTCAGGGGCTGCTGTCCCAGTGGGCTGCGGTGGGATTCTGGAGGTGCTGCAGGGCTCTCTTTCTGATCTTCTCCTGTCCCCTTACTGTGCAGAGGTAACCTTTATCAGCTCAGCAAATGATCACTGGGCTAAATCTCTGTGCTTCCCCAGAGCATACCCAATGGCCCTGACCTGTCCCTCTGTACTTTGTTCTCCTGGGCTCCTGCCCCCGGGACTCACCGGCCTGGCTGAGAACAACCAAGTAGGCAAAATAGAAACAAACAAACATGGCGGCTTGGAATCAGACATGCCAGGCACCCTAGCAAGCACTTGGGAAAGTCAGCTGCCTCTCGGAGCCGCGATTCCCCATCTGCAAAGCGGTGAGGATGAGATGAGAGAAGGCCGCGGCCCTGCAGTGAGCATTCTCAGACGTGTGTGCCAGGTTGTGCCAATACAGAGCCCCCTGTGGCCCTAACTTTGGAAACAGGGGACTTGGGGGTGATGGTCAAGGGGCACAGTGTTGTTGGCTAGCATGGCTGCTATCTGCTTAGTGGGCGCGTTTATTGACCCGTAGTGAGGGAGCCCACTCGGTGTTCGGTAACCAGAGCTCTTGTTTTGGGCAGCCCAGGTCCTATCATCATGTCATGAATCACTTTGCTAAAGACGCAATGTGGCTTTTGGGCATTATTCTTTTGAAAAATCAATAACTTGTTAACAAGCGACTGTATAAAGGGGTAAGCAATGAAGGCCGCTAGTCCCTTCCACGGGGATGGTGGGCAGAAGGGGATCCTGTGAAGGTGGGGTAGGGGGTCCTCTCAGAGGGCAGAGAGGCCTAGGAGGTATGCTCAACCAATTCCCAGCTAATCTGTGCCCCCTTGCCCTGGCTCTTCCAACCCGCAGATCTAAGCAAGTACCTCCTCTGGTTCAATAAAGCCTTCAGTGGGGCTTCTTTGCTCCCAGGAGAGAGTCTAAATTTCTCAGGAGACCCTGGCAGGGCTGCCCACCCCCACCTCCTCCAGCCTTATTTCACTCCATCCCTGCCTCACACCCCACACTCCAGCGCACTGCACACCGTGTCGTCCCCTAAATTGGCCGTGGTCTCTCCAGCCTCTGGCCCTCACATGTGCTGTTCCAGCTGCCTGAACTGTCCCTTTCCCCCCAGCCACCCTAAATAATTCATGGTGCTTCTTCAAGACACAGATACAACAAATCTTCCCTGAAACCTTCCAGGGGTGGGGAGATGGTCAGGCCTACAACTCCTGAACCTCACCCTGCCCCGACTCATGACCCACTACTGACTTCCCTAGGACAGGTCTCCCCTGAGGGCAGGAACTATGCCTGGTGTTCCCCAGGTCCCCAGGGCCCAGCACATTGCCTGGCACAGAGTTGGTGCTGTGGGGTGCTGGCTGAATAAGAGGAATGACATCAGTGTTGAGTGCCTTCCTCCTCCCTACTAGTTCCTCAGACACGCCTGCTTTGGCACGGGACAGTGATGCCTGCTCCCCAATAGCCCTCCCTTCTCTAGCGTCCAAGCCCTCAGGGCCCTCTGTCCTTCTAGGACATGAATAGTTGGTGTGTGTGAACCTCATAGTAATAATTAACAATCAAGGAGCACTTATTATGTGCTGGGCACTATCCTAAGTGTTTTACATACGTTAACTCAGTTCTCACAGCAATATTTGAAGCAGGCATTATTGTAGTCCTCATTTTGCAGACGAGAAAATGGAGGCAGAGGAAGGGTAATAACTTGCCCATGGTCACAAAACCAGGAGCAGAAGAGCCAGTCTGGCTGGCTGCAGAGGCTGTGTTCTTCAGCACTTACCCTTACTGAGGTGCTGGTGGGGAGTCTTGGCCTGGGGGAGACAGCCCTGAGTGCCCCCACCCACTGCTCTGCAGCCAGGATGAGCCAGCAAGCATGAGGGGCTTCAGTTACAGGAAACTGCTTATTCAGGCCAAGCCCGGACCCTTCCATTCCCTCCCTCTCAGATTCCCTGCTCTGCACTGGCAGCCCCTTGCCCCTGCCCCGGGGAGCAGAGCCTCTGGCCCTAATCTCATTTCAGGCCATGAAATCGCATTTGCAGCGTATTAATGTAGCACAGAGCCGGCCCGGCCCTGCCTGTCTCCGCCAGGAGAGGAGCCTGGAAAGCAATCTTGTGGGGAGGCACCTCCCGGAACGTCCGCCGTTGAAAAGCAATTATGCTTTAAGAGGAAGATTAAAATAATGTCTACACCCCCCCATGCCCACCTGCTGGCCTCTGCCAGGCTCCCAGTAGTGATTCAAGGGCCGGCTTCCTGCTGGGATGAGGGATGATGGGATAGACTCAGCCCTCTTCCCCTTCCCCCACAGGGTGTGCCCCCCCCAATGGCCTGGTCCCTCACCTGTCCCCGTGGTCGCTACCTTGTACCTCCCTGGAGATCTGCAAGTTCCCGCTCTCAAGCCTCTGGGCCTTTGCGTAAGCTGTTTCCTCTTGTCTAGGATGCAACCCTCCAACTCTTGTCCTTCTGGCAAGCTCCCATTCACCTAGCGTAACAATAATAGCTAATGCTTTGTGAGCATTTACTATATTCTTTAAATGTACTATATGTTCAATTCAATAATCCTGTTAGGCAAGTGTTATGAGTTGAATTGTGTCCCCCAAGAAGATATGTCAAAGTCCTAACCCCCTGGTACCTGTGAATGTGGAAAATAGGGTCTTGGCAGATGTAATTACTTAACATGAGGTCATACTGGAGTATGGGCCCTAATCCAGTGTGGGACTGGTATTCTTTCTTATGAAAAGAGAAGAGACACCAACAGTTAGACACAGAGGAAAGATGGCCATGTGATGACAGAGGCAGAGATTGGAGTGATGCTGCCGCAAGCCAAGGAATGCCTGGGGCTACCAGGAGCTAGAAGAGACAAGTGAGGATTCTCCAGTAGAGGCTTCGGAGAGAGCATGGCCCTGCCAACACCCTGAATTCAGACTTTGAGCCTCCATAACTGTGAGAGGACCAATTTGTCATTTTAACCCACCCACTTTGTGGTACTTTGTTATAGCAGTCCTAGGAACTAATAGAGAGCATTGTTACCAATCCCATTTTATAAATGGAAGAGGTTAAGTAACTCACCAAAAGTCCCACAGCTGGAAGGTGGCTGAGTAGTGATTTAAATCAGAACTTTCTATCACTTTCCTCCCTGCCTTCCTATCTTTACTCATCTCTCCTTACCCTTCTCCAGGGTGGGCCCAGTTGCTTCCCAGCTGGGAGGAGCGGATGAATGGATAGATGGATGGATGGATGGATGGATGGATGGAGGATGGATGGATGGATGGATGGACGGCCTTCCTAGGCAGAGGTAGGTTGGCCATTGGGCCCTATGGCAGGCTGTCAGATCCAGGTTGAGGAAGGACACCCCACACTCATCCTCTACCTATCCCCTGAAAGGGCTTGGTCTCTGCTGGTCTCCGCTGCTCTGACCCCTGGAACTCTGAAGCACCAGCCAGTACTCAGGCTGGGGGTGGCTGGGCTGACCCCTGACAGGCCAACTTCTCACCAGGGCTGGGGCGGGCTGACTGGGCACTGTCAGCCTTCCATCCCTCTGCCCTCCCCCATCCACTGTTTGAGTTTTATTAAAGATCTGTTTGGAGTGGAGTTTTAATCTCACCTCATACATCACACATGCCATGCCCTTGAAGACTCTTTCTTATCTTACAGAGGCTGCACTTGTGAGGGGGTGTGGGGTGGTACAGAGATGAAAGCGGGCGGGCCCAAGCAGGTGGGGCCTATGCATATGCCCCACATGTTCACCAGTGTGTCTGTGAATCTGTCTTTGTGAGTGGGGGGACTCTGCATGTGGTGGGTCTTTGTGTACACCCATGTGTGCACACACACGTGTGTCTTTATGTGCCAGCATCTGTGAGACAGGAGTGTCTTTCGGGGTCATCTGCCTTCCCAGCATGTGAGAGAGGGAGGAAGGCAGGAGATGACCCTAAAAGGCCGCAGTAAGTGGACCCTCCACCCCTCCTCCCTGCTTCTTTCACGATGAAGGTAACTTCTGGAGATGAGGCCACCACATTTTCCCTCTCCTGGAGCCCACTGGGGCTGGGGAAGCATGCCGCTTATCTTCAGGCCCCCACTCCTTTGGCCTGCCAGGAAGGCTGGGTGCAAGGACATTAGAGGTGGGCACCTCTTTCTTCTCCATCTCCCCCCCCCCACATACACACACACAGCCACACACACACACACACACGAGCCTCCCAGAGGTGTGAGTCATGTCAGCCCCAGGATGGGGGGTAGGGGGAGGCACAGGCGGGGGAGGGACAGCAGGGCCATCTGGTGTGTTCAGATACAACAATCTGCTAATACAGCCTCTTCCCAGACTAGTGCCCAAGCTGGGCCGGCCTACTCCACCCGGCACCTTGGAACCCAGGGTCCCAGAGACGGTGAGGCCGACAAGTCCTCAACACCCCTCCCCTGTGAGGCCAGCTGGGCAACAAGAAGCACCCCTATTTTCTAGGCGCAGAAACTGAGATACAGACACATCCACCCTCCCTAACACGAAATCCCAGTCATTTCTAGAGCAGCAAGCGTTCATTAAGCACCTCCTTTAGTGCAGGGCTAACTGAAAATTAGCTCATTGATCCTCCCAGCCCTCGAGGACAGAAGAATTGCTTGCTCCCATTTTACAGATGTGGAAATGGAGGCCAAGGGAAGTTAAGTAACCTGCACAAGGTCACACAGCTACTAAGTAAACGCCAGAGCCTGCCTTGAACTCAGGTCTACCTGACCCCAAGGCACCTGCCTTTCACCCTAAACTGGCTGACTTCCAAATCTCTCCCATGCCCCTACCCTCCTGATCTGCAGGCCTGGACCCTGATATGACCCCAAAGGTATACATAGCCGACTTGGAAATCAGGCAGGGTCAGGGTAGAGGCACAGGCTTGCGCAAGGACAAAATATGGGGCTCCCAACGTAGGCATCTTCTCTCTCCTTCAGTATTCCCAGGGACCTCTGGGGTGCCCCCTCCCCTCCCCGGGAAGTAAGTCTTCCAGTGCAGGCGCGGGGGCGGGGAGCCGATGGCCTGCAGGGCAATTGCGGTGCACTTAGCGGAGGGCCTCTCCCTTCCTGGGGGGGCGGGGGCAAGCCCCATCCAGCCTCTCCCGCCAGCCTCAGCCCTCTACCAGTGTGATAGAGTCTGCAGCACTCCCTTCGTGGGTGACAGCGCTCGCTCTCGGGAACGCCTTGACAGTGCCTTTGTTCCCCAGAAATGAAAGAAAATTGAGCTACAAAGGGAAACCTCAGGTAGCTTTTAACGGGGCTCAGCTGCCTGGGGCAGAGTGTGTTTAAGCTGGAGGCAGTTGTCGCAGGAGCAGGAGGGGGAGCCGCCTGCAGCGCCCTCCCCGCCCCTCCCTCTCCGCACTCTCGCCCCCCCGCCCCCACCCCGTGATCGTGTTTACTCAAGGAAAATGCTCCTCCGAATAGTGGCAAAGGAGAAAATCAATGGAAGTTGATAGAGAAATGCAAAGCAGTTGTGTGGTGTGTGTGTGAGTGTGTGTGTGTGTATGTGTTGGACGTGGACACAGCCTTAGCAAAAGCATGCTGTCTGGACCGAGGCTGACCTGCAAGGGAGCTCAGAGTTGATCCCTGGCACGTGCCTGTGGAGGGGAGCTGGTGGCTGGGGGAGGGGCGGCAGCCAATTCTCTAACCCGAGTTAAGAGAGAGATTAATATATTCAATCCGCTCGGGGTAATTGAGGGAACAATTGGAGTGTTTTTCTAAAGCCCATAAAACTGCCTCATTTGCAAGGAGGAGCTGACTTGCTTCATGTCCTCGGTATTTGATGGAGCGCAGAGGCCCACCTCTGCCCGGAAGGGAGGAGAAGGGGTGTTACTTGGGGTCCTGGTGCAGAGAAACTGGGACATGGGCCTGGGAGGGGGCTGGCAGCCCTTGTCTAACCTATTCATCCTCCCCACCTCTCATTACTTTGTTGATAGCAGCCCAAGCAGTACCTTCGTAAGCTTCAGTTTCCCCACCTGTAAAATGGGGCCAGTGGCACTCCCCTCCACCAGGAAAGTGGGAGGGGGCAGCAGAAGAGGGGGCTCACAGAAGAAGGGAAGACACTGACTGCAGAGGGGCACAGCAAAGGGGTGCGCAGCTCCCCCAGACAGGCCAGCTCCCCAGGAAATTAAACGGGCAGTAAAGTTAATGAAATCCATATTGTACGGCTCTCCCGTTTGAACCATTCTAGTCTCCAGGGCAATGGAAATAGTGTATGCAATAGCGAGCAATAAAAGGCATAATGAATTTAAAAGCAGAGCAGCGGGGGGAGCGTGAGGATCCCAGTGCACTGGCCTGCAGGGCTGGGAGGGTGCCGGCCTGGGGCTCCGGCCAGAACCGGGACACAGATGGACAGAAAGAGGGAAAGAGGGAGGGGGGAAAAGGGAGAGGGAGCCAGGGGGCAGGAGGGTGAGGGGAGAGGGGAAGAGGGAGAGAGGAGACAAAGAGAGAGAGACAGAGGCTTCAGACCGAGGGCGGCGAGGGGACTTGAGGTGAGGGATTGGCAGATCGGTGGCCACTGCTCCGTTCCCCTCCACTTCTCCTTAAAGAAAGCCCCCAGCCTGCTGGTACCAAGTCCACAGTCAGAAGCCACAGGCTTAGAGCCAGGTGTTTGGCGTTTGGTGATTGCTTTATTAGCTTTTAATTCTCCTTTTTTCTCCTCCAGGGCAAAAAAGAAAAAAAAAAAAGGTGTTTTAAATGGAAGAAAGAAAGAAAGAAAAAAACCCTTGAAAGCGTCACTTAAAAGGCTCCCAGGGAACTGAATCGTTTCCATGAAACAAAACTGCAATTGTTTGGAAGACATAAATGCTGGGGAGTGGCGGGGGGAGGGGAATAGGAGGGAGTGCGGGAGGGGCCCCACACCCCTCCTCGGTCTCCCGCACATAGTCTTCCAGCTCAGAGCTTCGTGGGAGACGAAGCTCCAGGGCCTGGAAAGAGAAACCCCCAGGATGGCTCCCAGAGCTTTAGGGCAAGGAATTTGTAAATTCATGTTTCAAGAAATTTTCATCACTGGGAATTTCCAGCCCAAAGTTTCCCTCTTAAACAACTCTGCCTGTGAGATATTGTCCTTAAACCTGCAGAGAGAAGACAGACCCCTGGGAGTCCAGGCCCAAGGCTTCCGTGGCCTCCCCGGGCCCCACGCCCCCACCACCCAGGAGGCCTCACTGGCCCTTGAAGAGTTCCATGAGAGTGACCCCAGATGGCCCTGCTGCTGCCCTCACCCACAGAGACATGCTCTGCCCAGCACCAGACAGGCCACCCTCATTCCAGTCTGCAACCCACCCTTACCCTGAGGAAGGAGGGGCTGTGGGGCTGGGGGCGGAGCAGCCATATGGTCTCAAACCAGCCAAGAGGAGACAGGAGGCAGCATCAGGGTATGGGATGAGTCTGGTGGAGCTCTGCTCTGGCCCAGAGAGGAAGTCGCCTAGAGATGCCCTGAGGCTGGGCCTGGAGAAGGGCCTCTGCGTGTGGCTGACAGGGAACCTGGAGGTGGTACCCCTCCCGTGCAGGATACAGCTCCCTCTGCAGCCCCTGCCTGCGCACTCCTGGATCCCCTAATTCTGGGTCAGGGGCTGAGGAAGTGACCTCTGTTCTGGCATCTGTGACTGTACGTACTGGAAATGTTATGGGGGTGGTTCTTCTGCCATCACCTCCTCACCCCCTCACATGCACAGCAGGCCGAGGACTGGAGAAGGGAGGGTCAGATGTGCACTGGCCACAATAATATTAGCTCAGGGCAATTGATTGTTCCAGCTGGGTCTCCAAGATTCAGGAAATGCTGTGACCAGCATTGCCATAGCCATTTAGGGCTGTGTAACCTGTAGCCCATAGCTGAGAAGCAAGGGCCGCCACTGACTGACCCCTGACCCTGGTCACAGACTGAGCCCTGATCCTGGCCTCACATTGAGCCCTGACCCTGGTCACACACTGAGCCCTGACCCTGGTCACAGACTGAGCCCTGGTCCTGGCCTCACATTGAGCCCTGACCCTGGTCACACACTGAGCCCTGACCCTGGTCACAGACTGAGCCCTGGTCCTGGCCTCACATTGAGCCCTGACCCTGGTCACACACTGAGCCCTGATCCTGGCCTCACATTGAGCCCTGACCCTGGTCACACACTGAGCCCTGACCTTGGTCACACACTGAGCCCTGACCCTGGTCACAGATTGAGTCCCCACCCCGCCCACAGACTGAGCGCTGACTTTGGTCACAGACTCAGCCCAAACTCTGGCCCCAGACTGAGCCCTGCCTCCTGCTCCCTGCGCATTCTTGATCATTACATTCCTAATCTCCCTCCTCCTCCCTCCCTGCCACACACCCACGACCAACATCAGGTTCTGCTTGAAAAAATAACATGCACTACGTAAGTTGGAGAACAACTTGTGAGCCTACAATAAAGCTCGAAACTGAATAGATACAACTCTTGAAATGCCTGATGCAGGACTGAGGATTGAATGGAAGGGACAAGATCCATGTTAAGGAAGGCTTCCTGAAGGAGGCAGTTTTCAACCTAGACATTTGCGTCTGGAGCCCAGAAATCATCCATTCCCGGCCTTGAACTGAATGTTGTGAAGTTGGGCTGCACCCCAAGAACGCAATTCTCTCCCCATCCTTTCTTCTTGCTTCTTTTCTTCCCACCATCTCCACCCCCTTTTTCAGCTCCTTTCTCCTCTACTTTAGTTGAGAACCAAAGAGAGCTGGGATAAGTCTTTCCTCCAGCTTCATTTTCCCTATCCACAAACAAGCAGGGGGAGGGGAAGATGGTTTCAAGGGTCCCTGTGGTTCTAGGCCGCATCCACTCCCCAAGGGAGCTGACCCACAAGCCCAAAGGACAGCCTGCAGGTCCCACCCGTCCCTGAGAACCTGGTTTTGCTGCTGTTCCTCCTGCTGGGTCTGTGAGCCTCCAAATTGCAGCACCAGAAAGGCTCCCACATTCTTTAGGCTGAACCGCTGGGCGATTTGCCTGAGCTGAAAGACACAGCCCCTCTATTCTCTAAAAGACTCCTCTCCATCGTCTGTTCCATGGAGCCCCATTGTCAGGGTTGTGATTGCTGCTCCCCCAGGAGGGAAGCGATTTTCCTGTCCCTTGAAAGCCATTTTTTTGTCTTGGTAGAAGTAGACATCTGACACTTTAACAGGGAGCATGGCAAGGAGATGATGGCTTTAAATAACAGAAATTAGAGCTGCTGCCACAGACTCAGCCATCTCGCCAACCCCCTCTCTGCAGCAGTCTCCCCTCCCTCACACTCACTGACAGCTGCAGCCTGGAAAGTCCTGTCCATGTGGCCCCTGGCTCTGGGGTGGCCAGAACGTGTGGGGACCTGGACAGTAAGGACTGCTTCTCCCCGAGCTCTGTGCTCCTATACGCCCGGTCCTGTGATAAACTGTAGGACAAAGGAGGAGGCCAAGGGGCAAAAGAAGGGGCCAGACCTGGAACTCTGGGAGCTTGTAGTTGGAGAAACGGTATGACAAGCTCACCACTGTATCCTCAGCACCCAACAAACCAAAAATCCTAAACGAAAAAAACCATCCCATTGGTAAAAGAGCTAGGGACAGAGTAGATGGCCAAAGAGTATTTGTTGACTGACGAAGGAATGAATGAACGGAAGCCAAAGTGGCTGAGCTTGTCCCCAGGTCCCTGGCTCTTCCACTCGCTGCCAGGTCAATCTACCTAAATCACAGCCCAGATGGTGTCTTTCTCCCCTATAAACCCCTTTGGTGGCTCCTCACTGCCTCCTGAATTGAATATCCACCGCTGTCTTCTGCCATTGTGCTCTTGATTCCTTCCATTTTCTTCCATCCGTGGGTCCTCTATCAGCCTGACTCAGCCCACCACCCGGGGCTCCACTTCAGCACCAGACCGGTGCTGGCTGCTGGGGACAGGAGAGCCAGGCACCACTACCAACACTGGATTCCAACCTCAGCTCATCCTCCAGCTTTTCCTTCCCTCAGCCAGATCATTCTGGACCCTTCCCCTGGAATGCCTGCCCAAGCCCCAGAATTGCCTACCGTAAATCTCACTCACCTAGCATGGAGTCTGACAGAGTCAGCACTTAGCAAATGTTGGATGGATGGACAATAATTAGACACCATGACCCACCTATTATCAAACCCGTTGTTGCCAAGTCGATTCTGACTCATAGCGAACCTATAGGACAGAGTAGAACTGCCTCACAGTGTTTCCAAGGAGCAGCTGAATGGATAGATGAATGGATGGATGGATAGATGGATGGATGGATGGATGGATGGATGGATGGATGGATGGATGGATGGATGGATGGATGAAAGTTTCATCTCAAATGTCACTTCCTTTGAGAAGCCTTTCTTAAGGCTCCAAAGTCCAACATGTGCACTCCCTCACCAGAGTGCTCCTTCTAGCACATGTCTTACAAGGCTGTGTGTGATGCCCATGTTGTAATTGACTGTCTTCAAGCTAGGTGGCACCCTGAACATGGGAACTCATCAAGCTGTGGGTTCCAAACACTATTTTTGCACTAAGGCCCCCAGAAAACGTTGGCATTAAAAGGCATCAAGCAGTCCTGGAGCTCAGTTTCTACACATGTGAAATTGATGGCTACTTACTCCACCAGTTTCCACCTGTGCTGGCTATGAGGCCTACCAGACACACAGCCCGGTTGCAGAACTTGGCCATACTGGGGAAGCCTCCTACAGCATGGTCAAGGACTGGACCCCCTGCATCTGGGCCTAAGGCTGCCGGGGTCCTGGCTTAGGGCTGAGTCCCTCCTGTCTGTAGGAAGAACTGGATGGGCTTGGGAGTGGGGGCACACAGAGCAGACTTCCATCTTCTGGTCACTCAGGACCTCCAGTGGAACGTGGTCAGAACATGCAAGATCGAGGTTAGGGGCTGAAGGGTCTCGGGGCATACTCACCCACTGCACAGAACAAAAACAGCCACAACCCCAATAAATTGGTGACAGAATATACAAATAGATCAGAATCGAGAGCCCAGAAATAGACCCACACAAATATAGCCGACTCATCTTTGACAAAGGAGCAAAGGCAATTCAAAGGAGAAAGGATAGTCTTTTCAACAAATGGTGCAGGAACAACTGGACATCCGCATGGAAAAAAAAATGAATCTGGACACTGACCTTACATCTTTCACAGAAACTAACTCAAAATGGATCACAGACGTAAATGTGAAACGCAAAACTGTACGACTTTTGGAAGATAACATAGGAGAAAACCTAGGTGACCTTGGATTTGGTGCTGAGTTTTTAGATACAACAGTAAAGGCATGATCCATAAAAGAAGCAATTGATAACTTAGACTTCATTAAAGTTACAACTTCTGTGAAAGACACTGTTAAGAGAACAAAAAGACAAGCCACAGACTAGGAGAAAATATTTGCAAAACACATATCTGATGAAGGACTTATATCCAAGTTATACAAAAAACTCTTAAAACTCAACAATAAGAAAACAAACAACCCAATTAAAAAATGGGCAAAAAATCTAAACAGACACCTCACCAAAGAAGGATATGCAGATGGAAAATAAGCATATGAAAAGATGTTCAACATCGTAGGTCATTAAGGAATTGTAAATCAAGACAATAATTAGATACTACTACCCACGTATTAGAAGGGCTAAAATCCAAAGCAGTGACAACACCAAATGCTAGGGAAGATGTAGAGCAACAGGAACTCTCGTCCATTGCTGGTAGGAGTGCAAAATGGTACAACCACTTTGGAAGACAGCCTGGCACTTTTTTACAAAGCTAAACACAGTCTTCCCATATGATCCAGCAATTGTACTCCTAGATGTTTACTCAAATGAGTTGAAAACTTATGTCCATACAAAAACCTGCACATGAATGTTTATAGTAACTTCACTGATATTTGGCAAAAATAGTGGAAGCAATCAACATGTCCTTCACCCGGCAAATGGATAAACAAACTGCGGTACATCGAAGGCGTATTATTCAATGGTAAAAAGAAATAAGCTCTCAAGCCACGAACAGACATGAAGGAACATTAAATACATATTGGGAAGCTGTGCCGCCTGCTCAGTGAGGGATGGGGGCAACGGCCAGGCTTATCAGAGAGGCTGAGATGGCAGAGCCAGAGCAGGACCCAGGGAGCACCCACCTGCAGCCTGTGGAGCTGGGGCTCTGGGCACAGTGACACCAGCTCTGGCTGGCCGGCCCCTGGAGGGCAGTTTGAGGTGGGCGGCCTCGTGGCCCGGTGCACATGGAAGGCCACGCTGTAGGCCAGGTCCCCGCAGTGGCGGGCAGTGGGGTCTGCGCTGGCCCGGAGCAGAGCCAGGGTGCCACGGTAGCGATACAGGTCCTCGTGCTCCTGAGCATCGAGGTTCATGCGGGGTTGGTCTGGGCGCGGGTAGATGGGGAAGATGGCTTCGCCCACCAGCTGGGCTGTCCTTCCTGAGGCCCCATCCAGCCTCAGCGTCTCCACCCGAAGCTGTGCATCATGATGCCTGTCATTCTTGCAGAAACCTGGTGGGGGAACCTGAGGTTCAGAGATGGGCTCTGGGTTTCACTGCCTCCTGCAGGGGGTAAGGAGGGCAGGCAAGGCCCTCAGGAGCCCTGGGCTACAAGAGTAGAAGCCAAGCAGGCTTGGCTAAGATTTCCCTGGTAGGTGATATGACCTCCTCTCAAGTCTCCCTATATCCACCACTCCCCCGCCCGCCACCATTTCCTGACACCCAGGCCAAGCCCACAGGTGGAGGAGAAAGGGCTCTTACTCTGTGAGATGGTCCTGGGTCCCCACACCAGCCTGAGGGAAGAGTTCAGCCTACCCCTGAATTCTGGCTTCCTGAAGGCCTGGGACTTGGTTTCCCCATGCCCTCTTGCTCCTTCTCCTCCAGGAAGCCTGCCTGGGTGGCCTCATAGTCTAGGCATTGATCTGCTGTTCCTTCCAGTTCACTTAACTATTCCCTGCTTGGCATTCCTGCCCCTTCACATGTTCTGGAAACTCCCAGACGGGAGGCCCTGGGTGTCCTCTCTGCCCACCCCCTACACCCACACAGTACTCAGGGCTGGGCAGTCAGGGGCTGGTTCTAATGATACTGGGTTTAATATCCACTGCCAGACTGGCCCAGAGCCTGCTGTGCACTCACAAAGCCATTTCTCGTCTGTCTTTTTACTTCTTCCTCATCGGACGCTATGCGACCAGCACCAGCATCCCCATGTCACACTGAAGGAGGCACAGGCTCAGAGGGCAGCATTTGCCCAAGGTCCCCCAGGCAGAGCTTCAGAATTAGGTCTAGAGCTCTGCCTTTGCCCCTCCCAATTCCAATGGGGCCCCCTGGGGCCCCCAGAAGGGGCAGGGCAGGGGTTTCCGGCTCTTCTTCCCCCACTCCCAACCTTACCTCGTACCTTTGGGCAAGGTGAAGACAAACTTGTTCCTGGTGAGGGCAAGGCTCTGGCCGGGATCCTGCTGCTCAATCACACTGGTGACAGCAGGGTAGGCAGGAAAGGGGTCCCCATCATTCACTTGTAACTGCACCCCAGCCCCGGAGCTGGCTTGCAGGGAGTTCTCAGCGGAGAGCTGAAGGGCGTATCTGCCGGCCTCATTAAACCCCACGCTGAAGACCTCGAACTACAGGTTCAGTGTCTTCTCTTCGGCCTTCAGCCTCTGGCTTAGCAGGGACGCAGGGACCCGGGGCTCCGGCCCCCTAAAGGCCATGGCCGCCGTCAGGGACTGACTGCAGGGCTGAGTGCTGCCCGTCCCCTCCACAGTCCCGGCCAGGGCCCATTCTGAAAGCTTACACACTGGGCCCTCAGGGCCGCACCTCACCCCACTCTGTTTGTTTGAAGAGAAACCAGGTAACAAGCCAGGAAGCTGGGCCTATCCCGGGGGAACAAAGGTGGCCATTCATCCCTCCCTTTCAGTATTTGTTCATTCTACAAATATTTATTGAGCACCTACTATGTGCCAGCAAAATTCTAAGCATTTGGAATATAGCAGTGAGCCAGACAAAGATTCCTGTCCTGGTGAAGCTTATCTTTTAATGGGAGGAGGGGGCAGGGGAGACAGACAAAAATAAACACTAAACATAGAAAATAAGTAAATTATAATGTATACTAGAAGATGTCTTAAAAAAAATCAAATGATAAAAAAAAGTTATAGTAGGGGCAATGGTGATTCAGTGGTTGAATGATCAACTTTTACACGGGAGACCCAGGTTCAATTCCCAGCCAATGCTCCTCATGCACAGTCACCACCTGTCTGTCAGTGGAGGCTTGTGCGTTGCTAGGATGCTGACCAAGTTTTAGCAGAACTTCCAGACTAAGATAGACTAGGAAGAAAGGCCTGGAAGTCCACATCCAAAAATCAGCCATTGGATCACAACGGTCCAATCCTCAACTGATCATGGGGTTGATGAAGGACCGGGCAACATTTTGTTCTGTTGTACGTGGGGTCATCATGAGTTGGGGTCTGACTAGATAGTAGCTAATAACAACAGAAGATGGTAAATTCTATGGAAAAAATTAGAGCAGGGTTAGGGATGAGGAGTACTATGGGGTTGGGGAACACATGGGTATAGGATATCCTATTTCTGGAAACGCCTCTCTCTACACACCTCCTCATTCCCAAGAGTTTTTGACTTGTCTTCTCCCTTGTCCTCTCAAGGGAAGGCAGATAGTGTCTTTCCCTGGGAGCCCAGAGTCTCTTACACCAAAGAGTTGTCAGGCTGGACTCCATCCTCCCTGACCCAGGATCTTTTTACCCAATGGGAGAGGGGCGGGCCTGGAACATCCCTCAGTAAGAACTACCTCTACTATCATTACTATCACCACCACCACCACCATCACCCTCACTTCTACCACCACCACCACCTCCATCACCACCACCACCACCACTGCCATCGCCTCCACCACCGCTACCACCTCCGCCATTACCACCTCCATCACCACTGCTATCATCTTCCACCATCACCATCATCACCACCATCATCATTACCACCACCACACCATCGTCTTCACCATCACCATCATTGTTAGCATTACCCGGTATGATTGATGATACTCTTCATTGAGCAGCTCCTGGATACCAGGCACTCCCTATGGCTCTGTGAGGTGGATATAATTCTCCTTATTTTACAGATGAGGAATTTGAGGCTAAGAGTGTTAAGAAACTCTTCCTATATCACACAGTTAATAAGAAGCAGAGCTGAGATCTAAATCCAGGGATTCTAAATCTATCTGTATTTTCTCATACTAAACATGCCCTGGGACTGGCCACCATTTTCAATCATCCTAACTCAAAGAAATTCATTCTATTAGGGAATTCTGTACCCTAAAACTTCAGAGGTATAGTTTTGAGTCTAAAGAGGACACTTAGGACAGCATAGATTTCATTGTAAAGTCCCCTTGACTAGAAAGCATGGTTTTCATAGAGTAAAAGATACTTGTTATGGATTGAATTGTGTTTACCCAAAAAATGTTGAAGTCTTAACCCTTATACCTGTGAATGCAACCCTGTTCAGGAACAGCGTTTACTTTTGTTATGCTAACAAGGTCATATCAGAGTAGGGTGGGTCTTAAACCTAATCCCTTCTGAGTAGTCTCTTATAAAAGGGAAAATAGACACACACACACACACACACACACACACAGGGGGAAGACAGATGCCAGGTAAAGATACATCTACAAGCAGTCAAGGAATCCTAAGGAATGACCAGGGCTACAGACAAGGAAGAACCCTAGAGCCAATGCCTCTCCAAAACTGTGAGAAAATGAAATCTGTTCTTTAAAGCCATCCACTTTTGGCATTTCTTGTTATAGCACCACTAGATAACTAAGACAATACCAATCTAGAGATGGTATTGACCACCCCAGCTACAGATGGCCCCATTGTATGGTGAGCTTCCTCTGCAATGGCTAAATTTCAGTTTCTTCAGGTTTCCCAAAGAGAAACTGAGGCAAAGAGGGTTTAGAAGACCCAAGTTCTAGTCACCTGATTTGCAGTTGTTCAACAAATCCCTGGCCGTCTCTGGAAGTCAGTGCCCCCATCTGTACAATAGGTGGGAGTGGGGTAGATAAGTCATTTCACGGCCCTGACAGTCTGAAATTCCATTTAAGTCATATTGGGAAAAGCCATAGTATGGCCTTTTTGGGGAGAGGGTGGGTAACAGGGGTTACCTGGAATCTTTGCCTCAATAGCTGAGCATGGCCAACAGCCTGGGTCAAAACCCATTGCCATTGAGTCAATTCTGACTCATGGCAACTCCGTGTGTTACAGAGTAGAACTGCTCCATAGGGTTGTCTTTACAGAAGCAGATTGCCAGGCCTTTCTTTTGTGGCACTGCTGGGTGGGTTTGAACCACCAACTTTGAGGTCAGTAGTGGAGTGCAAACTGTTTGTGCCACCCAGGTACCTTAGCCTGGTTCTAGAGGCTGTGATTTCCCTCTGCCAGGTCTAACATCATGGAGAGTAGTAATTCAGTAAAAGCAGCTCTCTTCCCTTGCATGTTTGAAGCGACCGTAAGAGATGTTACGAGGTAGGGGTCAGTCCCTCCTGCCCTCGGCTCAACCTCTGTGCACTGCACCCCAGCCCTGTGCCCCTGTAGTCAGGCCCCAGATGCAGACTCCGGCTTTCCTTAGCCTGTGTATTCTGAGTCCCTTCAACATTTTGCTCTTTCCACCTCTCTCCCTTCATTCCCTCCCACTTTCTACAGAAGATGTGAGGTGACTGTGTTGGCCTTAGCATGAATTTTGGGACCTCCACCATCTGACCTCTGCACCTCTCCCACTTCTGGCCTTCCCTCCCCCACTGTGGCTCCAGGGAAGGCTCACTTTTGCCCCAGGCCAGGCCTGCCCTTTCTCACCTTCCTGCCTTTGCTGGTGCTGTTGCCTCTGCCCAAAGTGCTCAGCACCACCTGGCACAATCCTACTCACCCTGCAGACTGGATAAAAGCCTCCTCCCCTCCTCTGCCACACCGTGTGCTTCCCTCTCCTGTCTCAAATGATGACCTGTCCTTATTGGACTGATGATGTTTGTGTGCCCAGGACAGAGCTGGGCAAGGGATAGGTGATTGGGAGAAGGTGAAAGCATTGTGGAATGAATGCATGCATGCATGAACAAATGGAAGAATAAATGAATTAATGAGCAAACCTGACCCAGCTTCTGCTTGTGCAGAGAAGAATCTGGAAACCCAGGTTCTTCTGGCTATGTCATCTGGATTCCATGAGAAGCAAAGACCATTTTGGGTCTTTGACCTGAACTTGGACTCAGAGCTGCATCCTGGTCCTCGATGGACAAGGCATGTGCCCAGGAGAAAGGGCAGCAGCGTGGGGGTGAGTGACAGAGCAGAGGCAGTGGCTTCCTTGGGCCTGTCCTCAGCTCTACTGAGAAAATCATAAAACCTCAATGAGTTCTAGCAAGTCAGGGCTGGATGGCACTCCCATTTTACAGATGGGGCAACTGAACCCAGGGCAGCCCAGTGCAGAATTCTTTTCACTCCCAGTTGCCTACCAATTCAGTTTCTGTAGTTTTCCACTCCAGAAGAGGCTTTTCCTGGGTGGCAGAGGCCTTGCAACCCCAGAAGGAGCCAAGAAGGGGTGGGGTGGGGAGGTGGGGAGGGAGCAGTACTGACTTCCAAGGCCCTTTCCTTGGACCCAGCATGAAAGACTTTAATGAGACCCTTGAGTTTTCTTTCTTCCCCTGAAGAAAGGCCACTCAGAGGCCTCTGGCTTTGTCTGGAAGAGCCTGGGCCTGTAATTAGCCCACCCCAGAGGGCCCCCTTCCTGCCGCCCACAATGCCTTCTTTCAGCCTCCACCAGCTGACACCACCCGCCCCCCACCCCCACCCCATGGCTCCTGAGGGACCTCAGACCCCTCCCCGAAGACCCACCTCCTGGGCCTTTGCTCAGAGCTGACTCCTCCAGGCAAGGCCGTCGGTGAGTCTCCTAGGACTATTATCCCTTTCTACAGATGAGGAAACAAACGCAGGCTCAGAGAGAGTGTGGCGAGTGAAGAGATGCACCTGGACCTCAAGCCTCCTGATTCTCAGGCCAGTATGATCATGTGATCATCACCTCCCCACAGCAGGACTTCAGTACCCTGCCCCCTCCAGCAGCCTCCCCTTCCCTACACTGGAAACGTCCCAGGCCCACACCCCACTCCCTTCAAGTCCAAAAGGCCAGAGGCTCACGTGATGGTAGAATCGCAGACTCAGACCGGCAAAGTGAAAGCATGGGAGCCAGCCTCTCTCCATTGCACAGATCGGAAAACTGAGGGTCAGATCAGAAAAGGACTTGTTTGTGGTCACTCAGGACAAAATTAGAAGGCCAGTCTCTTCCCCCCACTAATTGTTGTGACTAGGGCTGGGGTCTGGCTACCTTGGAACTCTCCCCTCTAAGTGGTAACTGTCATCCTCCCCCCGCCCCCCATCCGGTTCCCCTGGCCCCTTGCCCCAGGCTCCAGCACTGAGCACTGTCTGGAGAGTCTTGCTCATCCCTGAAGGCCTCGTACTGCTGCCTTCAGCCAAGCAGGAGGCGGTAGAGGAGAGCTGGGGCTGCAACTGCTAATCCCTGGGCTAGTCAGACAGCCCCGGTCTGCCAGCCTTGCCTCAAGGGGATAAAGCTCCTGGAGTGGAAGGAGGAGAGGGTGCTAGCCTCGCTGGCAGTGTCAGAGGCACTGACCTTTGCCTTCTGTGTGCCCAGTCACCTGGCTGCTCTGCTGGGCTCCGAGGACTCAAACCCCCGAAACAGCATCCAGCCCAGCAGGGCCCTGCAAACTCTGGGGATTCTGCGAGCAGTGCTGGTCCTCCTGCTGCACCAGGCAACAGCCAAAGCAGGTAACAGAGCGGAGGGGCGCGGGAGCTGGCAGGGCCCAAGACCAGGGATTCAGGCAGGGAAGTGGCTAGCTAGGAAACACCTTTACAGCCAGGCTTAGAGAGAGAGAAAGAACAGAAAGAGCAGGAGAGAGAAACAGAAAGGAAAAGACAGAATCATGGAGAGAGACAGAACTAGAGAGCGAGGCACAGAGAGAGTTAGAAGGAGAGGCAGGAAAATGGGAGACAGGCAGACTGTGTCAAACAGAGAGAGGGCGAGATACAGACAGATACAGGGATGGAAAGAGAGACTGATGGACAGGAACAGACAGGCAGACAAAAAGACAGAGCAGTAGTGAGATAGAAAGAGAGAAAGAAGCCAAATAGACAAACCCACCAGTGGGCACCAGTAGACAGAAGTTCTGCTGTGTTCTCACCAGAAAGAATACTGAGAGGTGTGTCCCAGGCCTACCACTTGGCTTAACTAACTTTGGGAGTCTCCCTCTGATTCAAGATCTAGGTCCCAAAGGGGGTCCACAAGCTGCAGGATGAACAGAGTAAAAGCTCTGAGAAAAGAGGCTTTTGGGGAAAGAGCCATGAGCTTGGGAAAATGGGGGAAGCCTCTGGCCAAACTATCCTGGCTCAGTCACTGATCCTGGCTCAGTCACTGACCCTAGCATGTCATGTGGCCTCTCTGGGCCTCAGTTTCCCTTGAATGTGATGGAGAATATGGGTAGAGCAGGAGTCTCTGAGGTCTTCTCTAGCCGTGTGATCTGCTTTAGGTTGAGCTCTATCTTTACAGTTAACTTACTGCTCCATCCTACCTTAACTCATGACCTCCACCTCATGGTCCAAGATGGTTGCTTAAAATCCAGCCATCACCACTGCACTTCAGCCAGCTGGAAGGAGGAGGGGTAAAGAAGAGAACACCTCTTTCTTTAATATTTTTATTGTACTTGAGGTGAAGGTTTACAGAACAAATAGTTTCTCATTAAACAGTCAGTACACATATTATTTTATGACATTGGTTAACAACCCCATGACATGTCAAC
>NW_004443966.1:19551423-19621082 GCF_000243295.1 Trichechus manatus latirostris | reverse complement strand
CTTGGGTTCCCTATCACCAGCTTTCCTGTCCCCTTCTGCCTTCTAGTCCTTGTCCCTGGACTGCTGTGCCTCATTAGTCCCATTTTGTTTTATGGGGCTGTCTAATCCCCGGCTGAATGGGAGAACACCTCTCTCTTTAAGAACACCTGGAAGTTATATTCAGCACTGCCTTTTCCATCTCACTGGTGAATACTTAGTCTCATGGCTGCACCTAGAGAGGCTGGGGAATGAGCAGTAATGAATTAGGGACGGAATCCATTTCACACAGCTCAGTGATGCCCTCATAGCGTCTCATCCGCATCAGGGTTCAACACAGTCTTATATCTCCCTTTTGCTATTAAAAACAAACTACATATATGCAATGCAAGTTTTAAAAATACACATTTCAAACATATTAAAATCTCCATCCTCCCAAACCTATCCTGTCCCCAAGGGTGACCACCGTGAAAAGTTTGTTGTGTGTCTGCCAGCTTTGTTTTTTATGTATTTACACACACGTATGGGTTCAAGGAACATCAGGTAAGATCATAACATACAACTCACTTTCTTGGTTGTTGTTATTTGGCAATGGGTCTTGGGGCTTCTACCATGTCATTCCACAAGGAGGTACCTCTTTCTTTTTAACAGCTGAATAGTACTCCACCTTATAGAAGTTTATTGATGGATATTGGGCTTGTTGCCAGGTTTTTGCTATTACAAACAGCCTTGGGCATCTTTTCTGCATGTATATGTAAGCATCCCTTGAGAATGGTTTCCTAAAAGTGGGCTAAAGGTCACTTCTCTCTTTGTGAGGTGGGTTTGACCCTTTCTCCCTAGAAAGCCCTTCTTGATAAGGAAGCTGGCGGTCCATGTCTTAGCCCTGGCTGCTCTCTCTCCCTCCCCCTCTCTCCCTGGGCAGGCACAACCCTGGCACCGTCCTCAGCACCATGCCCTCTCTTCTGGGGTCTTCACCATCACTGGGAGCCAATCTCACATCCTAAAGCCTGCGCTGCCTGGGCTGCCCCTCTAATTGGCTGTGCTTCCTTTCTCCTTGGTGGGGAAGAGGCCACCTGCCAGCTCCCCTCTCCTGAGAATTTAGGGTCTCTTTCTTCTCTGCACCTTTTTCCATGCCCTCCCCTCCCTGCCTGCAGCAGTACCTTTTGAGTACTTTTCCCCTTCCTTGGTCTTGTTTGCATCCCTACAAGGCGCCCCCTGTAGGAGGGGGAGGGGAGAGCATGGTGAGCCTGGGCCAGCCCCTTGGGCTCAGTGATGGAAGACCAGGTCTGACTGTTCCTGCAGCCCAGGGGGCTGGCGGGGGGTGGGGGAGGAGGAGGGGTGTAAGAATGTCCTGGGAGGAGCAGCAGGGCCCCAGAATCCCGGGGAGACTCCGGTCTGTGAGGAGTGGAAGAGAAAGCTCTCTGAGGGGCCTTTTTGGGTAACAACTGGAATGGGATCCTCAAAGCTCCATGAAAGTGTGACAAATCCCTCTGCCCCCTCCCAAGGGCAGGGCCCTCAGCCCAGCCGGGCGGGCAGCAGCGGGATGCTGACCATGTTATTAAAAGCCAAGCTGGTGGTTCCCCTCCAGCTCAGTGTAATTCATCGGCAATGCTCCCCCTAGAGTGATGGATGGTGACAAATGAGGGTGAGTAGGGGGTTCCTGAGCCCATCCGTGGCCACAGCTGGAGAAACTCAGCCATCAAAGCCCTGCATGGGCCCCTCCACAGAGGTGACTCTGAGGGCCAAGGAGATCAAGTTTCGGGCAAATGGCTTGTGGGGGTGGAGAGGCTCCGTTTTCGAGACAAGCTGCCTGTGTCTAGAGTGGGGCCTCAGCCCCGCTGTGGGTGCAAGCTGGAGAGATGGGGGTGGGGTGGGCTCCTCTGATCCTGGAATCACTGGCACGAGGTCTGGGGGCGGGAGGAGGGGCAGGGCCAGAGCTGGCGGGAAGGAGGGAGCTGCCTTTCCGGGAGGAGATCAAACACCTTTCAAAGCAGGTGCTGCTGGGGACACCGCCCAGGCGAACTGCTGAGACCCACAACCAGCCACCCCTCTGTGCGCCCCAGACCAAGCTGGGGCCAGGGCTCAAAGCAGGTGGCCCTAGTTGTTGGGGAGCACTCTGCCTGCCTGGAGGGACTCCCACAGGGTGATCAATAAAGGAACCGGAAGAGATACAGAAGGGAGAGGTAAAGAGAGTTGCTTGGTAGAGGTGGGGCTGGAGCCAAGCCTGGATGGCCAGGTAGGATTGGAACAGGTGCGGGAGCAGGGAGAAGGCACACCAGGGGGTAGAGCCTGAGCAACGGCTTGGAGGAAGGAGTGGGACGGCAGGGTTAGGGCTGAGCAATTTTGAGGGATAAAGTTGGAGACCTGGAGATGGCTGGGCTCAGGGCCACTGGGGAGCTAGTGGGAGCTCCAAAGGGCAGGGATAAGAACCATGTCTGTGCAGGATCTGACTGCTTGTAAGCAAGAGATTGGATGGAGGGCTTTGTCCTGTGGTCAGCAGGGGGACAAGGAGAGAGGACTCGAGGAATCTGCCCAGCAGCCAGTGTCCTTGGTGAGGAAGGAGGGCGGCACAAAGCCTACCATTCAAGGCCAAATCATGGAGGCACCACCCCAGGGAGGAGGTATTGGAAAGGGAGAAGCCAGGGCTCTTATAGCTGGGGGAATCTTCATGATCTTCGGGCCAGTACTCTGAAGGCAGGAAACCCTCTAGCATCTTGATAGCACTAGCTTCTTGACTGCCTCCCCTGATGAGGGGCTCATTACTCTGTGAGAGCAAGAAAGCTACCTTCGTCCTAAGCTCCCCCTCCTACCTCCCCTCCTCTGAGTCAGTTCTGGTTTCTCCCTCGGGGAAGGGAAGAACACCCTGCTCCCCTGGAACAGTCAGCTAACCTCCTACTCCTCACCATCGTCTACACTCATCACCAGAACTCAATCACTCATACTGTGATGAGGCTATCGGTGAGGGGGGCCTGTGAATTCCAGGAAGGGGTGGGGTGCTGTGTCAGATGATGCTTCTGACCCTCCTTCTGCATGGCAGGACCTGGGCTGGGTGAGAGTTAGGGAGTCATCCAGGCTCTCCCCTGCTAGAGTAGCAGCAGGCAACACTGCTCCCAGCCCACTGACTGGGGTCAAGCTCGGTCTGGGACCCGCATTAGGCACCTGTGTATGTGTGTGTGTTTGCGGGGGAGCAGACCCTGAGATTCCCGACCTGCAGAGTTCCACCTGCCTTGGCAGCTTATCTAAGGGCTCATAGAGGTGGCTGGCTGCAGGCACACTGGCGATCCCCACCCCATCCTTGCTCCTGGACTGAAGCACCCCTTGGACGTTTTCTCTGTTGCGCTGCTGGAGATTGCAGGTGTTGCTGTGGTTATGGGGTGTTCCTGGGGTGTTGTAGAAGTTCTGGGGGTGTTGCTGGACTCAGAGAGCCAAGGGCTGGCCTGGAGCGGGGGGTGGTGATGAGAAATAGAGGAGTCTAGACTTGCTGCATCTGCTTGCCCCAGTTTTGGCCGTCTTGCTTCAGCCTGTGTCTGATTTGCTAGACTGAGGTGTTTGCTGAGGCTGGTGTGGTACTGAGGTTCTGAGGCGTTTTAGAGGCTCTGGGACGTTGCTGAAGTTCCGTGGGTCCTTGAGGAGGATATTGAGGTACCTGGGGCCTTTTTGGTGTTGCTGAAATTCTGGGGATGTTACTGAGATTCTGGAGGTGCTCTGAGAGATCTGGGAGTCCTTGGGGTGTTTCTGAGGTTCAGGGGTGCCTCTGGCCTTCCCTATTCCCTCTGGCCCACTGTTAGCTCCTTCTAAGCTAAGCACTTTGCCCTTTGAGGATTTTGATGACCACTGGCTGCTGAAGACACGCACAAGGGCCTCTGTTCCTGGCCACAAGGATTCCTCGGGTTTAATCAACTTGAACAAAAACATAGGGAGGAAGGAAGCACTGTCCCCAGGCCTTCAAGGACCAGCTCCAGCTGAGGGGCAGGGTGGCTCGTGCCGGCCCAGATGGCAAAAAAAATTTATTATTCTTTTTTATTGTGGTGAAAATATACATAACAAAACATACACCATGTCATCGATTTCTACAAGTATAATTCAATGACATTGATTACATTCTTCAAGTTGTGCAACCATTCTCGCTAGCCTGGAAGTTTCCTAGGACACCCTTCCATAGCAAGCAGGGCTCAGCTACCCCCTAGTCTGTGCCCATCTGGGATCCTGCTGGCCTGGGCTACTGAGCAAAGGTCTCCTTGGATATTGGCCTCAGCCTCATTTGAATATGCCCTCATGGGCTCACACAGGCCTCAGCTAGGCAGCCCTGACCCTGCCCTGCTCCCTGCTCACCTCTCAGACACTCCTTCTCAGTTCTCCTAAGACACTTAAACCTCCTTTTGTCTACCATTCCTGACCCTCCCTGGCCTCAGGACCCTGCTCCAGGCCCCTTCCTCCAGGAAGCCTCCAAGATTGCTGAAGCCTTTTCCTTGCCCCTCCCTCCTCTCCTTTCTCCCCTGAGCATCTGCAGTTCCCTCTCCCCAGCACACCCTCTCTCAGGCCCCTCCTCCCCTGAAGGCAGGTGCTGGTCCCCCTGACTCTTCTGGGTATGAAGCCTACAAAGGCAACTTCAGGGGGCAGGCCCTGGACCCTGCTGCCTAGACCTTTGGAGTTAATTCTTCAGGAGCAGGTCCTTACCATCTTTCTCATCCCAATACTTTTCCTTGCCAGCTTGTAGTCTGGGGGCGTCCTTCCTAACACTTCTGTGTTGCCTCTCCCATTTTGTTGCTGGGAGCTCCAAGCTGAGGAGATACTTTAGGCTCGAGAAGGGGGGTCCCTCTCCCCACCTGAGCCATGCGGCCACACTGTATCCTTGGCTTTTCTACCCTGCCCCCACCAGAGTGGCTAGGAGAATCGTGGGACAGGAGGACAGCAACGGGGGACACTTGGGCAGGCTGCAGCCACTCTCCATGGCTTTGACCTTCTTGCTACAACTAGTGACAAGTGTGCTGGCTCCACATTCTTGGGCCAGGAAGTGGCTGAGGAAGTGGGGCCTTGGAAGGAGAAGAGCCCACCACCAAGGAGTATTCAGGTCAGGTTGAATGACCTATCCCTCCTGGGACAGAGGTGGGCTGAGACCCAGAGAGGGGAAGGGACTCACTTGAGGTCACACAGCCAGCCCCAGGGCTCAAACCGGGGTGGGCTGCCTCCCCAACCAAGGTATTTTCCATTGCCATATTGAAACTCTGCCTTTACCTCTGGACCCGCCCCTTCCCCATCCCCTTCCCAGCCCTGCCCTGCTTAGGTACTGGGCACAGGCCTCTGCTTGCCCTCTGGCTACCATGCCCTCACCAGGGGAGAGGGATGAAGCTCACCATTTCCTCCCCTCTGCTTAGGGCCTCCCTGAAGATGGTCTGCAACTCCACAGTATGGAGGGAGGTGGGCATTGTGGGCACCAGGCTCCCCTTAGGAGGGCTGATATCCACTGGCTATCCCTTTTGGGGGTGAGCTGTTTGGCCCAGGGATGGGTGCAATGGGGAAGAGGTGTACCTGGGCTTGGAGGGATCCCCTCCCTGACAGCCTGGCTGTGGCCCCTGAGGTTGGTGGGGACTCCTTCAGGCAGCCTGAAGGCCTTTCCTCAGTGCCCAGTCGGGACCCTGTTCCTTCCTTCAGGTCTCTACTCAGATACTACCTCCTCAGCCAGGCCTTCCCTGCCCACCCTGCCTAAAATGGGCCACTGCTGCCGATCTCTCTCCTCCCTCCCCGGCTTTATTTTCCCTCAGCACTCAAGGCACATTATGCGTTGTCTCCTCCACTGCACAGTAAGTTCCCCGAGACCCAGGACTTTGTCTTTCTTGCTCATCGCTGCAGCATGTAGAACAGAGCCTGGCACAGAGTTGGCATGCAATAGATATTTGTGGATGAATGAATGAGCAAACCAGCCTGGGAAAGGCAGAGCCAGGCTCCCTCTAAGAAGAGAGCCACTCCTGACAGGCAGCGATGTCTAACCAGGATCATCTCTGCCTTGTAGAGGGACTGAGCTCCCCGTCTCTGACTGGACTCCAGTGATTGGAGGTGTCGTGAGGGGGTGGGGTCCCTGGGTGTGCAAACAGTTAACGCGCTTGGCTGCTAACCCAAAGGTTGGAGGTTTGAGCCCACCCAGAGGCACCTCAGAAGAAAGACCTGACAATCTACTTCCAAAATATCAGCCATTGAAAACCCTGTGGCGCATCGTTCTACTCTGACATATATGGGGTCACCATGAGTCAGAATTGACTTGATGGCAACTGGCTTTTTGTTTTTTACACAAAACCCAAGCCCGTTGCCTTTGAGCAGATTCCGACTCATGAAGAGCCCATGTGTGTCAGAGTAGAACTGTGCTCCATAGGGTTTTCAATGGCTGTAACCTTATCGAAGTAGATTGCCAGATCTTTCTTCTGCAGCACTGCTGAGTGGATTAGAATCGCCAACCTTTCGGTTAGTAGCCAAGCGCAAACCATTTGTGTTACCCATGAGCGGGATTTAAAATGAGATAGGAGGTGGCTGCTCACTAAGCTAAGGGTTTGAGACCACTGAGCAGGGAAGGGGGTGGTGGGCTCTGGTGTTGGAGCAAGAAAGTCTGGAAAGCTTGCATGGTGAAACCTAGAGCCAGAACAGTGGGTGATATGGGACAGGCCTACGGAAGATGATAGTCTCCAGAGCAAACAATGGCTTTGCCAAACCAAATGTAGGCAGTCCCTCTGACCCCAGGTGCCAGGCACAGCGAGCAGGGGCAGGGGGAGAGGCGGGGGAGAGGATGGGAAGAAGAGTCGGAGCTCTGCTTGCAGGGAGCGAGCTCGCAGCCAAGCCTGGACTTATCTGGAATTCCTGGGGTTAAATGGCCAGTGTGGGCTCATGCATTGCAGCAAATAAAGTTCAAGTTCAGCTTTGAGTCAGCAGACACTTCTGGGGGTGGGGGAGGGTGGTCAGTGCCATCTTCCTGGAAGAGGGGCTATTGGGAAAGAAGGGGGAGGAAGTGCTCAGGCCCTAATCTTAGAAGGCCTTGTGGGCCTGGCTAAAGAGTTTGGATGGGGACCCTTTAGGATTTCAATCCTATTTCCTCTGAGCCTTCTTCACCCATGCTGTTCCCTCTATCAGGAACATGGTTCCCTGCCCCCGACCCTCACTCCATGCTCCACCCTCCACCCTCTGCTCAGCTGACCTTCCCTCGCCCTTCAGATCTCCAACAGAAAGGCTACTTCCTCCAGAAAGCCCTCCTTGATTCTCTCAGACCAAGTCAGGTTTCCCATGGCATGTGCCTTTCCTTGTCACCCTGTGCCTTTCCTTGGTCACCTCAGGCCCGAGAAGTCATTTATTTACTTGTCTGTGTCTCCTGCTGAACTGTAAACTCTCACGTGCCCAGTGTCCAGAATCATGCCTGGCAGGTAGTAGGTGTTCAATACATTTATGTTTAAGTTTTAAATGAAAGTTAGTAAAAAAAAAAAAAAAAGTTTGCTAAATGACTGTTTTGGCCAGGGAGGGCCACTGCCCAGGCCCCTCATAGGGTATTAGGGGGCAGGGGCCCAGGAATTAGGGCCTGAGAACTGCTCTCTGCCTTCATCTGTATCTTGCCCCTCCCTCTGGGCTGGGGTCCAGGGACTGGGAGGGGAGCCAGCCAGGGTCCACCTTCTCAGAAGAGGGAGGTAGGGGTGGCACCCTCAGCCCCTTACCAGATTGGTCTTCCTCACCCTCACCCCACACCCTGGAGGAGCTGGGAGCCAGGCGGGGCCCTTCTTGCCTTCCGTGGGTCTGGACTGTGTTTAAAGGACTAATTTCCGCCTTGTGGGGATGAGTTATCTCCCTGTGAAATCAACTTGAAGAAACAAAAAGGTTTTCCCAGTGAGACACATGTTGCCTCGTTCATGGAAACCCCAGAAGGAATGGAGAGGCCCCCCCTCCCTGCCTCTGCGCCCAGCCCAGCCCCAGCAGTCTCCTTGGGCTGCCGGAATGCTGGACCTGTGGGGGGTACTGCAGATGTGGTGGGCAGGTGTGGAAGTTTCGGGGCAGTCGCTGGAGTAGGTATGTGTGTGCAGCCAGGTGTTGGGGGAAGAGGGGCCCTCCTGGCCACACCCTTCCGGGACTCGAGAGCCAATGGCGCTGGGACCCCTCTGCCAGGAGGGGGGCTTCGTAAATGACTGTGCTGTGTTCCTATCATTGATGCCCAAAGGGGCCAGAGAGGGGCAGGGTGAGACTGAGGGGTGGTCTCGAAGGAGGCCAAACAAAGGGGGCTTAGGTTGGGCCCTGAGAGTGAGGGAGCGGGGGCGCCCAGCTGGGAGGGCCTGGCTGGACCTTGCAGAGCCGCCTGCAGCCCGCCCACCCTTTCATCTCTGCAACTCTTTCCTCCCTGTCCTCCCTTGGGAGTGTGTCTGTGAGTGCGTCTGAGTGGGCTTGGGAAGGGGAAGGAGTAGGGGTCTCAGTGGGCAGCTCAGACTGGCCAAACCTTTTTGAAAATCTCCTTTGGGCGAAGACCTGCTGGACAGACAGATAGATGCTCCAGCCAGACTCCGAAGACCTCTAAGGGGGTATAGTTAGCTTCTGCAGGACTGAGCAAAATTGGGCAGGAAGGGACGGGAGGCGACACGAGAGGCCCGTCCCCTCGTCCAGTGCCAGCCTGCCCAGGCCCTCACTCCCAGACGGGCTTTTCCCAGACAGCTAAAAGCAAGAAAGTAACCTTTAGGATTAAGAGAAACGTTTCTTTGTTTAAGTTTTTTTTTTTTTAAAGCCCTTTTTCACATCTGTAGTGGCTTTTTTTCTTTTGTCTGGGGGTCAAAAGCAAAGGTACAAGAGGATGTCGTCCCAGGCAGCAGGAAATGAGACCGCTGGGGCCACAGAGGACTACTCTTATGGCAGCTGGTACATCGACGGGCCCCCAGAGGGCGAGGGGCCCAAGCCCGAGGGGTAAGTGTGGAAGCCCTGGCCCAGTGCGCTCACCGTGTGGGGTGTGGCGGAGGTCACAGAACAGGGAAGTGGGCCCTGGGCATAGGCTCCTAAGATGGGTTCTCTAGCCCAGGCCTGCCCGTTATGTGCTGTGTAACTCTGAGTAAGTCACAACCTCTCTGGGCTTCAGTCTCCCATTAAATGTTTGGTCTGTTAAATGGAAACAGTCCTTGCACCGCTGTTAAGATGCTTGAGGTGGGGGAGCTGGGCCAGGTTAGTCACCTGTAAACCACCTTTGAGGTGTGTTAAAATACAGATTCCGGGGCCCCGTGCTTGAAGATTCGGATCCCCGGCCAGTCTGGATGGGGCCCTGCTGGCTGTCTTTTGAGTGGCTCCCTGGGTGATTCTGGCCTGTAACCAACCAGGTTGGAGGAGCTCTGGTGAGCCGTTGAGGGAAGCTGTGCCTGGCCTTCAAGGGGTTACTGGTCTCTGTGGTGACCATGTGGGGTGGGGTGGGGTGTTTGCAAGTGTCTGCTTCCCTGGGCAGACAGGGAAGGGGGAGGCAGAGAACCTTCGGAAGGAATCCTGGTGGGGGGTCATTGAGGAAACACACCCACCCCTGTTGTCTTTGGAGAGATGAGTAGGTCCTGTTCTCAGCCTGGAGGAGGGAGGAAGGCAGCCTCGGCCCACCCGAGAGCGGCCGTTGCTCACCCAGACCCTTTCTGTCTTTGTTTAGTCTGGGCCTCTCTGTGACCCCCACCCCCTACCAAAGACCCTTGCCGGTGCGGGACCCAGAACTCCGTTCTCTCCCTGTTGTTCCCGGCCCCCGGCCCCACCTCCCACCTCCCTGTTCTGCCGGAGGGTTTGGGGAACGAGAAAGGTGAGGCTGGGGTGTTGCCCAGCCAGCTGTGTGCACATCTGTTCTCCATCAACAATCGACACTGGGGAAGGAAAAATGCTCTCATCCTCCTCGGGCTGGGGCTGCAGCCTGGGCAGGCTTGGGTCACCCGCAGGGACGGAGGCCCCACTCAGGCCTGGGGGAAGGAGCTGTTGTTCGGAGGACTTGAGGTTCTGACCACCTGGAAAGCAGCCTGCTAGCAGCAAGGGTGTGCCCCCCACTCCCTTCCCCTGCTGACCTATAGAGCCTGTGGACTCCCGTGTCCCTGCTGTGTCCGTGTTGGGGGCAGGGGAGCAGGCTGGGGAGGGGCGCAGGAACAGCCAGGAGGCAGACCCTGGCAGAGGTCAAGGCACTGATCTAAAGCTGTGTCCTTGGGAGCCTCAGGCCTGGGCACTGGCTGGGAGCCAAGTGCCTGCAGCCAGCTCTGTGCTGTGGTGTTCAGATCTAAAACTGGTCTCAGAATATAGTTGTGTGCATGGCAGGGACCAGGAGGCGGGGAGAAGCTAGGTGATGGGGAGTGCTGCCACTAATGTGGTGGCATCTGGGATTGGCAGATCCCTTTCTCCCACTGAGGTCCCCGGGTGGGGCAAAAGGTTTGCGCTCCGCTACTAATCTAAAGGTTGATGGTTCAAACCCACCCAGCAGTGCCGCGGAAGAAAGGCCTGATGATCTGTTTCCATAAAGATTACAGCCAAGAAAACCCTATGTGTAACACATGGGGTCGCCATAAGTTAGAATCGACTCAGCAGCAATGGGTTTGGGGTTTTGGATTTTTCCCACTGCAGGCCGTGCCACCCTTAAGGATGAAGAGGTTTTTTTCTGAGTCTACGTACTTAGGCAAACCAAGTCAGGCTGTTTGCCCCATAGCCAAAGATGGGGGTAGGAAACCAGCAGCTCAGGGGAATCCCAGGGAAGTGAACTTGGGCTCACCTCTCCCTGCATGAGTCAGACACCCCAGGGAAATAGTGCATCAACGCTTTGGGGAGCCCCAGGCGGTGGCTCCTTCTGTGCCTCAGTGTGCACCAGCACTGCTCAGGCAGGAGCTGGGGTCGGTGGGCACTGAGACTGTGGCTGGATGGACTCAGGTGCCCCTGCAGTACCAGGACCTGGTTGACGAGGTTGGTGTTGATGGGATGCTTCATTCTGGGGTCTCTTGTGAGTGTGGGATTGACCTGTTGGAGCAGAGTTGGCCCTTTCTTACCCCCAGAGGCCCCTCTGGCCACAGGGTATGTGCTCAGCCCTTCAGCACCCACCTGTGATACCTGTGCTCATTGGGTACCCACCCACCATCAATGCTGAGCTTCGCATGCGGAGCCTGGGGATACACATACGCCTGTGGCCGGTGTCCAGGATGTCACTCACCTCCCCACCACTTCAAAGGGCTGCCTGGGCAGCCGGAATTGCGGACTTCCCTCACTGCCTGCCCTCCCACTATGTGGACCAATGCCAGTGTGCTCTGCAGGCCCTTTTGTAGTGGGTGGGAGAACATCAGGAAGCAGGGCTCCAGTCCTCTCGGCACCTCTGCCCCAGACAGCCCCACCCCAGAAGGTCAGCCTTTCCCTCTCACCTAGAGCAGAGTGCTTCTGCCATCCCTCTGGATGGGCCCTTCCCAGGCTCCTGCTCAGAGCCAGCTTCTAGAAACAGCTGTGTTGACTCCTTATCTGATGTCCTTACCACTCAGACTCAGGCACTCCTCACCACGCTGCAGTTGGTCTCTGTCCCTCGGTGCCCAGCACCACCCCCAAGTTGCCCAAGATCAAGACTCAGCTTCCCTGGGCTACCTGCCTTTGGTTCTTACCCCTCCTCTTGGGATGAGGCCCAGGTCCTGCAATCATCCCGAAACGCTCCTTCCCTCAGCTCCTCCACATAGAAGCACATAAATTCTTCCCCCTAAATATCTCTGAAATACAGCCTGGCCTTTCCATTCCCCAGCAACTATTTATATTGGACTAATTGAAACTGGATATTCAACTGGACTTACAGAAATGGCACTTTCATATCGTTCAACTTAATATCTTCCTTCATATATCCCTTGCCTCTCACCTCGGCTGGTGCAACAGCTTCCTCCTGGTTGGTCCCCATTCCACCTGTCCTTCACAGAGGCAGAGCCCTGGTGGCGTGATGGTTAAGTGCTTGGCTGCAGACTGAAAGGTCATCGGTTCGACCCCTCCAGCTGCTCTGCGGGAGAAAGATGTGGCAGTCTGCTTCCGTAAAGATTTACAGCCTTGGAAACCCTACGGGGCAGTTCTACCCTGTCCTTTAGGGTCGCTATGAGTCAGAATCCACTCAAAGGCAATGGGTTCCATAGGGGCAGCACAGAAAAGTGGTTAGGAACATTAGGTGCTGAAGCCAGACTGGCTCCTGGGTTCAAATCCTGGCTCTGCCACTTTTCTAGCTACGTGATCTGGGCAAGATACTTAACCCCTCTGAGTCCTGGTCTTCTTGTCTACACAAAACCAAACCAAAACCAAACCCATCGCTGTCAAGTTAATTCCGACTCAGAACAACCCTATATGTTACAGAGTAGAACTGCTCCATAGGGTTTTCTTGGCTGTAGTCTTTATGGAAGCAGTTTTCCAGGCCTTTCTTCTGTGGTGCTGCCTGGTGGATTCGAACCGCCAACCTTTAGATTAGTAGCCAAGTGCAAACTATTTGCACCACCCAGGAACCTCCCTTGTCTACACAAAGCCATCTTTCAAACTCCAGTCACATACCACCTCGTCTGACCCCTTGCCTGAGGTCTCCTTCCCCCGTCTTCACCTTCAGCACCTCCGCTGGCCTCTCCTAGGCTAGTCCTCACCATTCTCCCTGAGGTGTCGCTCTTTGTTACCTGTGTCTTGACCATCTTGCCTGTCCCATAGCACAAAACATGGGTCCATGACCTATCAGCCAAACATTTGTTCATTGAACAAGTGAGTGGAGGGGTCAGATGAGGGACCCCAGATGGTACAGAAATGGCCAGAATTTCCCTCAGACGGGGCCTGGAGGGGATCCATGGGGTAAGGGTGGCTCCTGATTTGGGGTGAGGTGCTTGGAAATCGGTTAGCTGGTTCCAGGGCAGTTTGCAGAGTCCCTGCCGTGGCGGGCTCTGGCTGGGCCCTGGGATCCAGGATCAAGCAGGGCCTAATCACATGAGGAGATGTGGGCTGAGAGGGGCTGCTCCGAATGCTTGTGGCCAAACAGGGGCCCTGCCTCAGCCACACCCCGCCCTGCCCACCAGAGTGAGAGGCCTCAGTGTTAGTTAGAATCGGAGTGGGCGGCCCAGGCTCAGACTGTGGGAACCCGATCCCCTTCAAGGCCCCTACTGTAACCCTGAGCACAGTTCTGTTCAGGAAGAGGCCTGCTCTGCCCTGGCCAAGAAGATGCACAGAACGGATTTATTCTCCCCTCTCACCCCAAGGACAAGCCCACAAGACCAGATTCTTTCCTGTGTCTCACCCTCTGGGATTTCCTAAGAGAAGGAGAGCCCAGGGGAGACTGGGCTGTGCCAGCAGAGGGTCCCAGAGTTCTGCGTTCACCCTGGAAGATGAGCCCTTGGGATTTCCCTTTCCACACAACAGGAGGGTGCCCAGGAGGGTGGGCTGAGCCTCCTGGGCTGAGAGGGCCCAGCTGTAGCACAGAGCTTCCTCTGAGGCCCTTCCTGGCCCCACCAGACCTTGCCCCAGGTGACCACACTGATATCCTCCCTCTGGCACTCCCAGACTCCAGCTTTTCAAACTCAGAGGTCTCCCTCTCCCCAGGGACCCAGTCCGGTCTGCTCTCCCAGGCCCAGGTCCAGTCCCGAGCTGAGGGCAGTGCTCTTGCCCAGCCCCTTCCTCTTGTCACATGACCTAGCCGGGGAAGTTGAGGCCATCATTGTCCTCATTGATCTCTGTATCTCCACCATGGCCCTGCCTCTATGCTTAGCTATGGCAAGAGCAGGACCTCTGCCAGCTCATAGGGAGCCTTTGTGATAATTAGAAAAAGGGGACCCCACTTGGGTATACACAGCTCTGTAGGTGCAGCATGGTCTGGATTTCAAACCCCACTCACTCCATTGGCCAGGCATCCTTGTGCAGTATGCAACCTGCCCAGCTGTACACAGAGGCCCTTAATGAGAGAGAAACAGGGAAAGAAAAGACATAAGACCTGGGGGGCCAGGGAAGGTCATTCCAGTCAGCAGCATGACCAGTCTCAGATACCAGCAGTGAGTGGAGGGCGAGATCATAGGACACAACTCTTGACTGCTTAGCCCAGACACAGTTCTGAGGAGAGGGCTGTGAGTCCTGGAGTAGAAAAGCGGGGAAGCGGACCTTGAAGGGCAGGTAGTACCTGGGTAAGCAGGATGAGGGATCTGGGCTATGCTGGCCCATTCTGGACAGGCCCATCCAGGCATATCTCCCTCCCATGTCTCCTCATCTAGCCCTAGAGCCGGGCACGCCATAGGCGCATGAAGGCCCCAGGATGACCCTGAGGGGGCAGAACTAGGCAGGCTTGTGTGGGACAGGCCAGAGGGCTGAGGCGGGTGGTTGGTGAAGCCCCAGTGTAGACAGCCTAGCATCCCAGACCTGAGCTGCACACCCAGGGGCCCTGACCCAGGCCTGACCCCACTTTTGCTTGCTCTGTAGGCCTGTGCCCTTGTGCCAGTCCAGCATACCAACCAGTCTCTCCCATGCCGGCCTGGCCTCACTGTCGGTGAGTCCAACCTCGCTGCAACCTACTGCAATGAACAGAGGACACCCCAGCCTGCTGAGGTCGGGGCTGGGAGGCCCTGGGAGCCCAGAATATGGGAGGGGGGATCTGGGAATCCTCCCAGGTTGGGTGCAGGATGCAGGCCAAGCCAACCTCCCAGACATCTGTCACCTCTTGGCCAGCCCGCAAGATGCCACATGAGTGTGCACTGGGTGGGAGGGAGTGCCCTGGGGACTGAGGCCAAGCCCTCCGACTCAGACCATTGGGATAAGGCCCAGACACACAAAGCCCTCTCCTGTGCTTTCCTACAGCTCCTTGCGCTGCTGCTGCTGGCTGTGCTGCTGAGGCGCCGCCAGCTGTGGCCCCACTGTGGGCACGGCAGGCCCGGGCTGCCCAGGTAGGTACCCTAGCCTGGGCGGCCCCACTCGGGGGCCCAGCTGACAGGGACCACTCTCGGAGGGTGGGTTATTTGTTAGGTACCTGGAAGCCAGCTCTAGTCTCAGTGACACCCCACCTCTCTCAGCCTGGGGGCTCTCCCCGTCCCCACCCCCATCTCCAGGTTTAGTCAAGACCCCCAGAAGGAAGGGGAGGGGCCCGCTCAGGTCCACCTGCTCCTGTTGTCTAGAACATGAGGAGAGGGGATTCCATCCTAGACCCCAGGAAATGTAAGCCCAGCAGGGCCTAGCTCCAGGACACAGCTTCCAAGATTGTCCTCAGTGTCTGGACAGGCCATGGCCACACCAGTGTCATTTTGACCTTGGTTTCCTCTCTGGGTGTTACCTGGACCCTGAGGCTTAAAGGCAGATTCATGGGGACCTTCAGCCCCTATGGCTGGAATTTCTACCCCTGTTTCCTTCAGCTCTGTAACCCCAGAGCCTGGCATAGGGATGCCCCCGAGAAGATGGGACTGGGAAGGTTTGTGTGCCAGAGGCCAGAGAGTTGAGGGAGGTGGCAGATGGGGCCCCACATAGACAGCTTTGCACCCCAGACCCAGGCTTTGCACCCAGAGGGGCCCTACTATCTGGTGTGTGGGGAACCATCTTGGGGTCTCTGCCTCACCCGTTGGCCCAGGAAAGAGCTTGCCCTGCCTGGGTAGGACGTTGGGCTTGAGGGGAGAACAAAGCAGGGCAAGCTGGGATGCAGGAGCAGAAGGTCTGAGGCCCCTGTCCTGAGCTCAGAGGAGCAATGCCTGGGACAGCTGTGCCCACTGTCTGCCGTCTGCCTCCGGGTCCACACCCAGTCCAGGGGCGGTGGTTGTTGCATAAGGATGTTGTAACTCACTGAGCTCTCTGAAGGTCTGCCAGCCCAGACAGACAGATTAGTGAGGGGACAGCTATTTCCTGGCATTTCCAGGGTGGGCGGAGGGAGCAGTGCTCGGGCATGCTTTCCCACTCTGTGTGTATGTGTGTGTGTGTATATGTGTGTGTGTGCTGGGGTGAAGGCTTCCCCAGGCACTTTGCCACAGGGCCCCATGCCTGTTATACAGAACACTTTACAAATCTTTATGGAACGAATGAAAGGACCTCAGTTTCTCCATCTGGAAAATAGGGCTAACTCTACCCCCCCGGTTCGTGGAACGTGGCCTAGAGGTACTGGGGTGCAGGGGCTGAGCATCTCCCTCCTGCCCTGCCCCTGCTTCTGCTTCAGCCCTGTGGATTTCTTGGCTGAGGACAAGCCCCGGATGGTGCCGGCTGCTGTCTTCATGATCCTCTTCAGCTCCCTGTGCTTGCTGCTCCCTGATGAGGACCCGCTGCCCTTCCTGGCCCTCGTCTGGACTCCCAGCCAAGGTACCAGTGCTGCTGGGGGGGAATCCTGACCAGTGGGGCAGGCCTTCTCTGTAGGCGAGCAAAGAAGCCCCCATCCCATGTCATGAGATGCCACTGAGAAGACGCTGCCCCTGGCCCCTCCTGAACTGTCCACCATGATGCCTGAAATCTCCCCATCATTGATCCCAGCTATTGGGTCAATATTGCCATTTCTAATTTTTTTCTGTTATTGTGCAAAACCCACTCCCAAGAGGGAGGGAACTCTCTCGTTCATGGGCACAGATTGAGTCCACCAGAGTACGTGGCCCTGTGTGAGAATGAAGGATGATAGGGAGGGTGACAGGGAGGGGATCCTGAGGAATTACACCTTCACTCAAGGGAGGTGATGGTGAAAAGGACAGCTGCCATCAGGTGGGTCCACTGCCCTGGGGAACGACCCCCATGAGAACATCCAGTCCTCATAAAGACCCTGCTAAGTATGGATCCAAAACCAAAAAAAAAACAAACTTGTTGCCATCAAGTCAATTCCAACTCACAGAGACACTACAGGACAGAGTAGAACTGCCCCATTGGGTTTCCAAGGAGTGGCTGGTGGATCCGAACTGCTGACTTTTTGGTTAGCAAGTTAACCACTGTGGTACCCAGGCTCCAAACTATGGATATAAGCCCCATTTTACAGGGCAGGGAACTGAGGGTCAGAGAAGGGAACAATACTAAAGTGGGGGCTTAATTTGTTGAACTTTTTACTCAGGCACTGCGCTAAGCACTGTACATGCATCTTCTCATTTAGCTCTCACTAATTAAGGAGCCAAGGAGCCCTGGTGGCACAGTGGTAAAACACTCGATTGCAAACTGAAAGGTTGGTGGTTTGAACCTACCAGCCACTCTGAGGGAGAATGATATGGCAGTCTGCTCCCATAAAGATTACAGCCTGGGAAACCCTATGGGGCTGTTCTACACTGTCCTACAGGGTTGCTACGAGTCTTAATTGACTCGATGAGGAACAGGTTAATTAAGGAGCCCTGGTGGCGCAGTAGTTAACCGCTTGGCTGCTAACCAAAAGGTTGGCAGTTAGAACCTACCAGCAGCTCCGTGGGAGAAGGACCTGGTGATTTGCTCCCATGAAGATTACAGTCTAGAAAACCCTATGGGGCAGTTCTACTCTGTCATATGGGGTCGCTATCCGCTTGATGGCACCTAACAACAACGACAATATACTATTTTCCCTGGGTGGTGCAAATGGTTAGTACACTTGGCTGCTAACCAAAAGGTTAGAGGTTCGAGTTAATCCAGAGGCACCTGGGAAGAAAGTCCTGGCAATCTACTTCTGAAAAGTCAGCCACTGAAAACCCTACGGAGCACAGTTCTACTCTGACGCACATGGGTCACCCTGAGTCAGAATTGACTCCACGGCAGCTGGTAATATACTATTATTATTCTCATTTTCCAAGAGGTAATTTGCCCAAGATCACAGAGCTTATATTATCTGAGTCTGGATTTGAACCCAGGGCTCTTGGAATAAGGAGACAGGAGAGTGGCCTGAGTAGGCTGGACCCAGGCCCCATGTCTGTCCCTCACCTTCTTGTATTCCTGTCCATCTTGCCTTCCAGGGCCCTGGAAGATGCTGGGTTTGCTCTATTACCCTGCCCTCTACTACCCTCTAGCCGCCTGTGCCACAGCCAGGCATGGAGCTGCGTACCTCCTTGGAAGCACACTGTCCTGGGCCCACTTTGGGGTCCAGGTCTGGCAAAGGGTGGAGTGTCCCCAGACGCCCAAGGTAACCACTGGCTCATAATGGCTTGGGGTGGAGGGACATGCAAACAAGCCTGCTTAAACCCAGTGGCTCCTTTTATCTCTGTTTATACGATGGGCTTCTCTACCACATTCCATTAGGCACAGGATTTACGCCTTTAAAAACATGCCTATTCCTAAGCTTGGCTTATTACAGGAGAGGTCAAGGACAAGAGAGCTGGGCCCTGCCCTCAGAAGCTTCCAGTCTAGGAGGGAGGAGGGAGGAGATAAGTGGGCAGAGAAGGAGCAAGAGGAAGCCTGGAATCCCCCCCACTTCCCCTTACTGATTCCCCAGCCTGCTTTGGCCGGACTAGAGTGAGTGGAAGTGAAGAGAGAGGGTGGTCTCAGAGGGCTAAAAGGAGATTCCAGAACTTCAGAACGTGGCTATCAGAACCCAGTGCACTAGGTCTGTCTGGCTGGAGGGGTGAACCTGCCCAGGCTAGAGCCTAAAGGGTGTAGTGCCGGCATCAGAGCCAGACAACCTGAGTTTGAATCCAGTTTCACCACTTCATTCATTCTTTTACCCATTCATTTATTCAACAAGCATTTTTGAAGCACATACTCTGTATCAGACACATTTCTAGGTTCTGGGGATACAGCTATGGGCAAGTCCCGGGCCTCCCAAAGCTGTCATTCCAGAAAAAGAGCCACAATAAATAAATAAATAAGCAACTATACCAAATGATGTCAGGTGGTGGTAAGTGCTTTGAGAACACCATGTCACCTTCTGAGACTCAGTTTCCCCACTAATAAATGAAGTTGATAACACCAGTTTCTCCAAGGTGGAGGGCAGGATTAGGCGGTTCCTTTGAGAGCGAGGACTTGGTTTCCACCACCTAGACCCAGACATATAATACGCTCTAGAGAAAAACATATTGAATTAACAAGTGAATGAATGAATACATAAGCGGCCCAGCCCCAGCAAGGCCTCAGCCCCAGGAAGTAGGACACCCAATTCCCTGATGCACAGGTTGAAGACAGCACGAAGACATTAGGCCTTTGTCTAATTTCAAGAGGCCTGTGTCCAAAAGCTCCGGGGACATAGGAACATAGAAAGCAGGTGCCCCCTGTTTCAGGCCCCATCCAGTGTCTGGGGGTAGGGTGGAGGGGATTGCATAACCTCCTCCCTTTTGGCTCCTCTAAGGGCAGTGGGCAGTGGGGTCCAAGAGCCTGGGGGTGGGGTGAGTACACCTGCAGGGCCTGAGATGGGGAAGTGGATGCATTGTGCTGTGTGGCCCAGGGTGGCGGGCGACAGAACCAGAAGCCTTCCCGCGGCCCCCAGACCATCCTCAGGCCCTTCACAGAGCCCAGTACTAGGTGGGAAGGGAAATGGATCCCCTTGATTAGGGGAGGAAGGCAGAAGATAGGTCTGTCTGAGTGTCTGTCTGTTTATTTAGATCTACAAGTACTACTCCCTGCTGGCCTGCTTGCCTCTGCTTCTGGGCCTAGGATTCCTGAGCCTCTGGTACCCGGCGCAGCTGGTGAGAAGCTTCAGCCACAAGGCAGGAGCAGGCTTTGAGGTAAAGGGGCAGGCCTGGGATGGGCCCTTTGTCAGCACCCAAAGATGCTGTCTACTCCCCCGTGTCTCTTGGTCTTACATTCGCTTGGTGTAGGGTCTAGCACATAGTAGGTGCTCAGAAACTGTTTGCTGAATCACTGAGTGACTGGTTGCTCCTCCCCCTACCCCAGGCAAAGTCTAGGCAAGTCCCCTGGCTGGCATCCAAGATACCCGGGAACTGGGCTGTGTGAACAGTAGTAACTCAACAAAGGAGAATTGGGTCAGAAGACAGGAAAGTTGTAGCTCCATCCCTGAAAAACTGAGAATCCAGTTGGGGAAATGCGACAGGACGGGGGCCTTGTGCCTAATAGGAGCTGAATCTGCAGATACTGAAATGCTTCAGGAACTACCCAGTGCAGAAGAATATTATGAGCCAACAATAGGTTGGATACAGTTGAATAATGTCAGATAAAAGGGGGTTCTGGGGGAAGGGAGGCAGGCTGGACGAGGCAGACTTTAGCAGGACCCCAAAGAACAGGGAGAATCTGGAGTGGGAAGAGAATAAGCGCAAGGCATTGCAGGCATAGGAAAGAGTGTTAGTAAACGGGCAGAGATGAGTTTGTATCTGTTTTAAGACCTGGCAGGTATTAGCTCATAATAGATACTCAGCAAATATTTTTCAAATTTTTGGATAGATGGTAGATGGATGGGTGGATGGATGGATGGATGGATGGATGGACGGATGGGTGGATAGGTGGATGGGTAGATGGATCAATGTACCATGGTGAGACAGAGTTCTTACAAGATATTTCAATCTTATTAAGAAGGCTTCTGAGCACCTACTATGTGTCAGGCACAGGTGCTACAGACTCAGAGCTGACCTCCAGGAGCTCCCATTGTGGTGGGGGAGACAGGTGCAGCACCAGATATTTACAGTGCAATGCAAGAGTACAATAAGGGATCATCCAAATGCCGTGGGAACACTGGTGGAGGCTGGGCCACGTAACTCTTCCTGGTGAGGGAGGAGGAAAAGAAAAACTCCACGGAGGCCCTCAGAGGGTGAGAGGGCCAGACTCAAGACAAGTTGAAGACGCAGATGCAAAAGGATTTGTTACTTTTCAGATGGGGAAGGTGAGGAAAGGCCCGTAGGGTGGCATCTAGGACAGAGAGCAGATGTGCGGGGGACAGCGCTCAGTTGTGGATGTGCCAAGTGTGAGGGGTCAGATGATGCTCCAGTGGAGGTGTCCAGTGGGTGGCTGGACCGCAGGTCTAAAGCTCAGGAGAGGGGCTGGGACTGGGTCTTAATTTGAGTGTCATCAGACGAAAGCTAGAGAACGAGCAAGATCACCCAGGCTATGGTGAGGGAAGACAGAAGAGGCTGGGGTGGGCTCAGGTGCTCATGGGGCAGCCCTGGGTCCCTTCTGGGCCCTCTGCTCCAAGAAGACCCGGCTGACTCATGGCTTGACTCTCACGTGGTGGGTGAGTAGGGGTCTAAGTACTTGTTCCTCACTGTCCTCCTGATGCTCCCACTCCTTTGGGGAAATCCCACTGTCCCTTCATGTTTCAGCTGGCTCCGAAGAGGAGAGCGGCTCTCCTCGGGATACATAGTGTGCCAGGCACGTCTCTACCTCCTCTTCTTCCTCCCAGGGATGTTCTCTGCCTCACGTCTTCCTCCACTGCATGCCTTTCTCCCGACTCATGAGAGGAATAAAACCCTCTTTGGCCCTTGGACAAAGAGGTTTAGGCCTCAAAGGACCCAGTCAAGCTTTGAGCTGACCCACACTCGCCCTGGATGCCAGGGTTGCCATGGCAACGGGTGACAAACCTCTCTGTGTTCCCCTAGCGATCTGGAGCAGGGGCTCGCCCCATCTTCCCATGGGCCTCAGCCACTTTGCAGGCAGCTTAAAGCCTGGAATGTGGCTTAGACAAATCCGGTCACCCTTGTGATCTCCCTTGAGTACTAGCAGGAGAGCCCTGGGGTTTCTGACCTGGAATGGCCCCTCTCCTGTGTCCTGCTCAGGAATGTACCAGGCTAGAGGGCTGGGAGGGAAGCAATAACAGGATATGACTGAGTAAAGCAGGAGAGAGTTGGAGACAGACCCTAGGAAGAACTTCCCAGCATTGAGGGTCCATCAGTAGGACAGTGACTGGTTTTGCATTTGTGAAGATGAGAAGGGCAGCTTTGGGGAGCCTGGGTCTCATCCATATAGCTCAGCCCCTCCCAGCACTCTGTTACATCCACAGCCAAGTGGTTTTTACGGAGCACCAACTGCATGCCCACTAGCGCCCTGAGCCAGGGCCCCAGGGATGGCTCCAGGCAGGCCACATCTGCTCGTCCGTTTGTCTGTCTCCGCAGGTGCTGCAGAGCAGCTACTCTGAGGAGTATCTGAGGTATCTCCTTCGTCGGAAGAAGCTGGAAAGCAGGTGAGGCCCCAGGCACACCCTCGGGTGGGTTGTTTTGGGGGCTGGCACTGGGCAGTGTGGCAGGGGCGGAGAAGGGGAATGAGCCAGGTTCTGGGCCTCGGCCTTGGGGCAGGGACTTCTCCTGAGGACCCCCACCTGCCTGGGTCTCTCTGCAGCTCCCATACCTCCAAGCATGGCTTCCTGTGCCGGGCCTGGATCTGCTTCAGACACCATATCTACACCCCACAGCAAGGTATGGGATGGGAAGCTGAGGCCGGTGGTGGCAGGTGGCCCCGGCCCTCCCTGGGGCAGAACAGCTGCAGTGGAGGGCAGCTCTCACCTTCCACCTCCCAGCACCTTGTCATCAGAAAGGACAACCCCTAGCTTGGCCTGGCCTTGGTGGTCGAGTGTCCTGTGAACCCTATTCTTTTCCTGGGCCCCTTGGGAGGAAAGGGGGCTCCCAGGCCTGGGTGGTGCTGGGGCTCACCTTGCCTGTTCTTTTGAGGATTGCAGGATTCCAACTCCCCCTGAAGCTGGTGCTTTCGACCACTCTGACAGGGACAGCCATTTACCAGGTATGTCCTGCATCCTGTAGTGCCATCTGCCTCTGGACCCTTGCCTCTGACCCACAGCTGGGGATGGCTCAAGCCCAGCTCAGTGCTGTAGAAGCCCCACCCACAATCCTGTAGCTGCTCTGGCCATCTTGGGAATGTTGACCTTCCCAGAAAGAGGGATGTTAACTCTTGTTGGGACCGTATAGTGAGTCAGGGCATGAGTTTTGGGATCATACAAACATGGATTTAAATCCCAGCTCCATTACTTACCTCCTGTGTGCCCTTTGGCAAGTTACTCAACCTCTCTGAAGTTATAGCTTATCTGTAAAATGGGGGAACAGAAATACCTTCCTCCCTGGGTAGTTCAGAATATTTAGTGAGATAGTATGTGTTTGGTAAATAACTCCCCTGACACACCCCAAAAAACCCTGGGGGATAGGTAGAATTTTTCACCATTTTACATATGGGAAGATTGAGGCTCAGAGAGGTGACTTTGTGTTGGCCAAGTTCCTAGGGCTAATATCTAGGGTAGCCAAAATTTGAGTCCAGATCTGTCTAGCTTCAATGCCCATGCTCATACACAGGACACAGCTTTCTGAACCCTGGAAAAATTGAAAATTTAATATTATATATTCCATTTTATATTTTCGTATTTAATTTTACAAACACACCCACAACTGTGCTACTGAAAAGTGCAGCTTTGGCTCGTGACGCTGAAGTTGTGCCTGTTTGTTTGTTACCCGCTGCCGAGAGGCCTGAGGCTCGGAGCACCAGCTCGGAGGTGGGCAGCTGGCTGCAGGCAGCACGCTGCTCTCAGCTCAGCAGATACCTCCTGGGATGGCAGCGCCAGGTGCCAGCACAGGTAGGCCCTGGGGTCCTCATTCTGGGGCTCTTCTAGGTGGCCCTGCTGCTGCTGGTGGGCGTGGTCCCCACCATCCAGAAGGTGAGGGCAGGTATCACCACGGATGTCTCCTACCTGCTGGCCGGCTTTGGGATCCTGCTCTCAGAGGACAGGCAGGAGGTGGTGGAGCTCGTGAAGCACCACCTGTGGGCACTGGAAGGTGAGGCCTCACAGGAGTCTTGGAGGGCCTGCTGCAGTGGGGGCTGTGAACCAGAATCCCCAAGCTCAGTCCCAGCCTGCCACCAATATACTGCGTGCCCTTGGGCACACTCCTTCCCTTCTCAGGGCCTTGATTGCCACATCTTCAAATTGGGGTGGTTGGAGCTTCAAGTTCATAGTTTCTGAGACATGAAGATATAGTCCCAGCCAGCCCCCTGCCCCTTGTCAGCTTTTGTGGCTTCTCCTACCCCCACACCCAATGTGCTTGGCTGACTCCCTTGATGTGGAGATGGGGAAGGCAATGGTACAAGAGAGCTGAGGGGACAGGCCTTGGAGCCTTTGCTGAGGGTGGGAAAGGAGGATCCTCGAGGCAGGTGGGTGGGGTTGGTGAGGGTGGATGCTTCCTCTTCTCCAATCCCTGTCCTCTCTGGCCATCTCCTCTCTCCTTCCTTCCCCTGACACTGAGCCCCTGATCCAGGGAATAATACCAGCCTTCCCTTCCATGATCTGATGCCTTCTGCAGCCCTGCTAGGGAACACCCACCTACCAGACCCTCCCAACAACCCTGTGGAGGAGACTGAGACTTGACTCCACTTGACACATGGAGAAGGTCTTGGCTGAGGTTGCGCAGCAGGTCAGAAGTAGGGCCAAGAGAAGAACTCAAGTCTCCTAATGCCTAGTCCAGAGCTCTCTCCACCACCCTGAGACAAAGCTTGGTGACTTGGGGGTTCCAGGCTTGTGTGGGTTGAAGTGGACATCAGGGGCAGAAGCAGCGGCATCCTGGCTTCTGAGGAGTGATATGTGATGGTCGGAGCTTAGGCCGCTAGTATTGCAGGTGGAAGTGACTGATCTGTAGCTATTCCTGACGGTTAACATCATCCTTTACCCACAGAGCTAGCCATGCTGGGAATGAAAAGGGGCAAGGAGTGGGAGGGGCAAGGTGTGTGCAGTGACTGCTTCCTTCTATGACCACAGCCCCTACCACCTTCCTGAGCTCCTTAGCTCCCATACCAGAGGCTGCCCTAGGAATGCTGCCCCGGCCCACAAGCTGTGCAGGTGACAAGGTGGGCAGAAAATGATATCTCTGGAGATGTTTCAAGCTGGCTGCCACCTGGGCCACAGGCAGGAGCAAACACAGCCCATTTCAGTCCGCATCCAAGCCCAGACCCTTGCTCACAGCAGCCCTGCTAAGTCATGAATCATTGAGCCCTTCTCACAGAGCAGGAAATCAAGGCTCAGAGGCAGGAAGTGACAGGTCTAGGGCAAATAAACTGCTTCTATTCGTCATGCCTTACATTTACAGTCACGTGTTGCAGTTTTCAAGCCTAAATGCATGCCCAGTTCCTTCTCCTAACCTCACTTTTCAGAAAAGTGCCCCCTCCTGCCGTTAGGGAGTGAGCCAGGGGCCACAGAAAGGCCCCAGGTTTCTGCAGTCGTGGTTCTCAACGCTGGCTGCACCTGAGCTTTTCAAAAACCTTGGTGATCAAGCCCCAGCCCAGACCTACTGAATTCGAAACTCTGAAGGTGGGGCTAAGCATCTGTGTCTGAACAAACCTTCCAGATGTGTCTGATGAGAGTCACAGTTGGGGAATCACTGGCTAGACACTCATTGTTGCTTGGTTGATTGATTTTCATCAATTGTTGATTGAAATAAATGATTCATGCTCTGCCTTCAGGAAAGCCCCCGGTGCAGGTTCTCAACCCTGGCTGCACAACGGAATCACTGGGGAGTGTTCACAAAACCTGAAGCCTGGGTCCCACCCCCCGAGATTCTGATTTCATTGGACTAGGGTGGAGCCTGGGCAATGGGGAGCTTTCAAAGCCCCTCTCCCCAGGTGATCCTAAAGCACCGCCCATGCCAAGGTCCACCACTCTAGCGCCTGTCAGAACCGTTGACCCATTGCTCTTGAGTTGATACCAACTTGTAGTGACCCTATAGGACAGGGTAGAACTGCCCCATAGGGTTTCAAAGGAGTGGCTGGTGGATTTGAACTGTCGACCTTCTGGTTAGCAGCTGTAGCTCTTAACCACTGCGCCATCAGGGTTTCCCTAGCGCCTGTAGCTATATGGAAATAGCACTGGTATTGTCCACAGGTGTTTGATCTCCCTCATCCCAAGTTTCTGATGGAGACCCAGGAACAAGGAACACTTCCCTGGGCTGACTGATGAGGTCAGGGAGCAGGCGCCCTGGGCTCACGCGAGATCTCCATGGAAATGGTTGCACGTTTAACTTCATCACTTCCTAGCAGTGTGGCTGCTGGGTCAGGCCCTCTCTCTGAGCCTCAACTTCCACATATGCCCAGTGGGAACAGTTCCTGTGCCCTGAACTTAAGGAGTTGTTGTGCGGGTCCAGAGCGAGGCTAGAGTGGATGTAGGGTGGGAGGGTTGCAGCCCCACACCCCTGCTGTGCTGAAATACCCATTCTTTCTCGGCTTCTGGGAACACAGCAAACTCATAGTCTGTGGGCATGGCCAGGAGGTGAGGTGTTGGGGAGGAGTGCCTCCGTCCCGGAGGAGATGGGTAGCAGGGCCGCCTCCCTCATTCTGATGGACTCAGGCCACCGACGTGGACTGGTATCCTTTGTGGGATAGAGTCTCACACAGCAATGCAAGCAGCAAAACCAGGATGAGGGCCAGGTCTGCAGCCTCAGAGCTGTCCTCTCGCCATTGTGATCACCGTATGTTACAGGAAAGGACAGGGGCAGCTGAGGTCTGAGCACTCCAGGAGGTCTCCGCTCCGAGTGGGGTGTAGGGCCAGGGTAATTCCACCCAGGCATGACCCTGGTGGCAGTTGGAGACCCCTGGAGACCCTCCAGGCCCTGGCCGTACACTTTGCTCCCTCTCCACCCCTTCAGTTTGCTACATCTCAGCCCTGGTCCTGTCTTGCACACTCACCTTCCTCGTCCAGATTCGGTCACTGGTGATGCACAGGTTAGTGGCAGGCTCTGACCCACCTGGTGTAGAGGTGGGGGGTGGGAGGAAGAAGTCAGAGTCCTATGGACCCCCGACCTGGGAGGACCTGTAGGGAAGGTCCTGGGGCTAGAGGGAGGGCGTCTGCAGGCCCAGGTTGTCCCTGAGCCCACCTGAGCTTGGCTGGATTGTGGGGATGGAGAAGGTGGGTCTGGGGCTGCCCTAGGGGGTGGTCCTGCATAGTTGGAGAAATGTCTGTGAGTGGCACAGGGCATGATGACTCGGGGCTGTCAAGTGTAGTTTGTGCCCTGAGAAGGGAACCCCTGGTGGGCTGGATTCCATGAGGAAGGCAGCCTGGGGAAGCCAGCATTCTAGCTGGGAGCGGAGGGAGAAGCAGGAGATGAGGGGGAAGGGAGCTAAAGGCAGGAGGTGCAAAGTGGGCAAGCGTGGGCGCTGGGCTAAACCTGACACATGGGAAAGTGGGTGAGGAGGTGGCCTGGCTGGTGCAGGGGCGGTGGAGAGACTGCTCCTGGCACTGGATGCCACACTGCCTCGTGTGCCCATTGATGGTGAGCAAAAAGGAGCACGGGGGATTCCAAGCAGACGGGGAAAGGAGATCCTAGCCGGGAGCAGGTGGGTGGGAAGGGGAGGTCCAAGCACTTGCTCACGTAGGGGAACAGGTCCACATCCCCTGTGCATTTGACATGCTTCAGAGTTCCTGCCCAGGGATCTCAGCTTGGCATTCAAGTCCCCCTCAAAGCCTCTGCCTGCCTGCAACCTCATGTCCTGCCCCGGTGGCTGAGCTGTGTGTCACTTTCCATTCCCACTGTTGTTTCCCACTTTTCTGACTTGGCTCCCAAGGATCCCTTGATATACACACACACATTGCAGCTTACTCTTACTCACCCTTTAAGACACTGCCCAGAGTCACCTCCTCCAGGAAGCCCTCCCAGATGGCCCAGGTTGGATTAGTGGCCTCCCCTGGCTCCCACCCCCTGGGCTTCCCGGCTGATGGCAGTGGGTTGTAATTAGACTGGGAGTTTGGCCGGAAGCCAGCCCAGAGGAGGAATTTTGGGAGTGTACGTTGCTCCCCGAGGTCCCTGCCTCCCTTGTCTCACTCCAGGGCCAACCTTCAAGCTCTGTACCGAGGGGCTACCCCAGACCTGGTCTCCCGAGCCCGGACCCCCCACCCCTCTCGCCAGGCCATATTCTGTTGGATGAGCTTCAGCGCCTACCAGACTGCCTTCACTTGCCTCGGTGAGCCCCCCTTGCCCACTCTACCCTGCCTTGGCCCGGCCCCGGCCCAGACACTGGCCCCAGTGGGGGAAGGGAAGAGAGCTCAGCAGGTCTGGGCTACCCCCTGGGTGCCTACCTGTGCTGGAGAAGGCTCTGCACAGAGCAGAGGGACCTGCCCTGTCTTTCCTGCCCTCAGGCGTGGGGGTGCAGGTACCCTCAGATAATGGACACTCTTCACATAGGGTATGGACCCTGGGTGCCACTAGACATTTACATGAAGAGGGGACCCCTGGCTGGAAGTTTCAAGTGCAAGGAGGCACATTCCAGCCTGTGTAAGGGACAAATGCGCAATGATGGGCCGCCTCAGGAAGTAATGAGATCCCCAACACTGGGAGTATGCAAGCAGGATTCAGTGACAATTGTTGGAACAGCAAAGGGCTTTCTGCCCTGAGGAGTTGGACCAGATTAACTTCAAAGAGCCCTCTTCCAGCCCTGAGTTTCTGATTCTCCTCTTGGGCATTGCAGTGAGCAAAGCACCCTGAGACATGAGGGGCCGCTGCAGTGAGCAAAGCACCCTGAGACATGAGGGGCCACTGCAGTGAGCAAAGCACCCTGAGACATGAGGGGCTGAGGTCAGGGTCACAGGCCCCCTTTCTTTCCCTGCTGCTTCCTTCATTTCTCACCTCACTAAGGAAGGAGGAGAAGGATGATAAAGGAGTGAAGGACCAAAAGGACTAAAGGACTAAATTGTGTCTAAAAATCATAATTCCTTTGGTAGACTTTACACCCAAAAGGAACCCTCGTGGCGCAGTGGTTAAGTACTTGGCTGCTAACTAAAAGTGCGGCAGTTCGAACTCACCAGATGCTCTGCAGGAGAAAGATGTGGCAGTCTGCTTCTGTAAAGATTACAGCCTAGGAAACCGTATGGGGCAGCTCTGCTCTGTCCGATAGGGTTGTTATGAGTCAGAATCCACTCCATGGCACACAACAACTACAGCATCCCCAGATTCCTTTGTACACATCATCCCATGTAAGCAATTAGGCAGTTGTTTCAATAGACATTTCTCCCGCACCTACCGTGTGCCAGGCTTTGGCCTGCAGGAGTGCAAACGTTCGTTGAAAATGCAGTCTTATCCCCAAGGGCCAGGAACAACTGAGAGAAAATAATGTTTGCAAAGCACTTTGTGGCTTTCAAAGAGTTGTCACAGACATTATCTCATCGGATCCTCACAGCGGTCCTCTGAGGTAGGCACCACTATCCCCGTCTTACAGAAGAAGAATCTGAGGCTCAGGGAGGTAAAGTAACTTACTCAAGGCAGCACAGCTAGGGAGTGGTAGTGTAGGGATCTGAAACCACGTCTGCCTGATTCCAAAGCCCTTGGGTCCCTGGGTGGCAGGGATGGCCAGGCCTCACAGAGCCTGATGCCTGTCCCCCTGTTACCTCCTGCCCCGGGCAGGGCTCCTGGTGCAGCAAATCATCTTCTTCTTGGGAACCACAGCCCTTGCCTTCCTGGTGTTCATGCCTGTGTTTCATGGCAGGAACCTCTTGCTCCTCCGAGCCCTGGAGTCCTCATGGTGAGTGGGGCAAGCGGTAGAGGGCCCCAGGACCCCTTCCCAGAGGCCGGCTAACAATGACTACTCTCCCCAACTCCACTCTCAGGCCCTTCTGGCTGACCTTGGCCCTGGCTGTGACTCTCCAGAACATGGCGGCCCACTGGGCCTTCCTGGAGACTCACCACGGACGCCCAGAGGTGACCAACCGGTGAGGTGGCTCCTGGGCTTGTGGCTCCCTCAGGCCCTCAGTTTCTTCTCCTTCCATGTCTCTCTGTCTCTTTGTGCCCTTCTCCTTCCATTGCCACCCCCTCCCTTTCTCTATTAGGGAGCCTAGCAGGTAATAGAGAGAGTCTGCCTTCCTCACAGAGAAAAAGGGCACTTCAGTGTACCTGTAATAAGGCCAGACATAGCTCCATGAGCTTTTCCCGCTTTGGGGATCAACACAGCTCTCCCCTGGATCCTCTGTCCCCTCAAAACCATGTGCCTCCTCACTGGGCAGGCACTCTGTTTGCATGTCAGATGGAGGCTGTGGGAGAGAGAATTCTGGCCCCCGGAGAGACTTAGAGGACAAGGAACCCAATGGAGGCTGGTGGGAGAGACTGGGGTCCCAGAAAGATCCAGGTGTACCTTCACTTACATCCCAGCCCTGCCACTGATTAGCTAGACAGCCTTAGCTAAGTCATTCCCTCTCTCTGAGCTTCAGTTTCCCCTTCTGTAGAAGGGGGTGACGTGACCTGTCTGGCAGGGGGTGGGGAGGGCAAGCTGGGTTGAGAGAGAGAAGGCCCAGCACAGCGTGGGGTGCACAGTCGTGCTGTGGGCATGTCGTGTGATCTGACACTGACTCTGGGGTGGGGCAGTTCAGCCTTTCTGCTCTCCCTACCCCAGGCAACAGGGGCAGATTAACCAGTAAGCAAGGTACACACAGGCTTGCAGTAAGCAAGGTAGGCACGGGCTTACTTGTGCTTGCTTACTCATCTGTAGTGCACAATTTCACATGGGCTTCACCACATCCTTGGTATGGTTGTAAGTAAGCACAAGTAAGCCCATGCCTATCTCGCTTACTGGGTCACCCGGCCCTGCCAGGCGGGCTCTCTCTGCAGTTGTCTTTCTTCTCTTCCCCATCAACGTGCTGGTGGGCACCATGGTGGCCGCCTGGCGAGTGCTCCTCTCTGCCCTCCACAATGCCATCCACCTCAGCCAGATGGACCTCAGCCTGCTGCCGCCCAGAGCTGCCACTTTTGACCCCGGTAAGGTCACTGGGCAGGGGCAGGAGCTGGGGGTTTCGGCAGGCGGTCCAAGCGGTAGGGGAGGGGCTGTCCTGACCCAGCTCTGGGGGTGCGTCCCTGGGAGGGAGGGGAGGGAGAATGTGGGTGTGCATACTGTGGAGTGCTGCGTGCAGTTAGAATCCGCAGAGCAGACTAATGCATAGCAACACGATGGATCTTAGAAATGTAGTGCCCAGTGGAAAAGAGAAAATGGAACGAGACAGGTGACATACTTCCACTTCAGTAAAACACATAGACACCAAACAGCAAAGCACGTTATGCCAGAACTAGACCAAAATAGATAAGCTGAAAGGCTGTGCATGTGGGGCTGGGGCTGGGGTGGCACTCAGCGTGGAGAGTGGAACTTACATGGGGCAGACAGACCTGAATTTCACCCACAGCCCCTCCTAGCCCATACACACCCCTTCTCTGAGACCCAGTCTCCTCAATTGTAAAAATGTACGTATTAATGGCTCAGCATCTCTCCTGAGGCTGTTTGGAGGAAGAAAACACGAAGTGATTGGTTGAAATGTGCTTTGGCCAAAGTTGTGACGGGATCCCACGCAAGCTAGTAGCTCTAACTTTGTGGGAGGGAAGGAGCGTGTTCAGCGTGTGCTGGGTCCTTGGAGCAGGCCGTGTGTCCTGCGTCTGTGTGTGCATTTTCCCGGGAGTCTCTCACGATTTCACGTGAAATGGTGCACAGGTATTCTCTGTGTGTGCACCAGCTCTAGGGGGACACTGCGTGTGCAGCACACGCCGCCTGCAGTGACTGCGCGCAGGCACGGTATGTGTCAGAGGCTGCGCACGAGTGTGTGCTCACGCGCCACTTGTCTTTGTGCCGGCTGCCCTGTGTCTCAGGCATTCTATGCGTCAGCCTGTCACCTGCACGTCCACGGGGTGTTTGTGTGCAGAGTGGGGAGTGCGTGTGTGACCTGGTACCTGTGGGAGTGGTGTGGCGTAAGTCCACAGGCGTGTGCCCGCGTGGGGGTCTGCGTGCTGTGAGAGATTTCTCCTGCCAGAGAATATTTCCGAGATGAAGGCAAATTTTAAATTTTGTGATGAGTGTATCTAAGCAGGATCAAATGATCCATGGATAGGGCAGTATCCAGACTGAAAGTGCAAAGTAGCTCCGCTGACAGGAAAAATGTCCACGGTTTATACAGCAGGATTAAGGAAGTTAAAGACTTCATTGAGGTTTGACATTTGTCAAAATAGGGAAAAGGATGTTCAAATGACATGTAGTCATAACTGTGGTCAGTTGGTGCTCGTGAGATCTCTATGGCCCACAGCAAGGATGACCTGGGGAGCTGTCAATTTAGGCATCCCCACGCTTTGCGGGTCACAGGGGGCAAACGAACCCGAAGTCTGTTAGTTATTTATGAGCAGGTTATTTCCTTAAGAGTTTGGGGCACTTTCAATCTTTCAGTCGTTAGGCTCCAGCAAGTCTGGAAGGTATGAATTTTTATTTTTACGCTCCATGGAGTGCGTGCAAGGAGCCCTGGTGGCGCAACACTTAAGCGCTCGGCTGCTAACTGAAATGTTGGCGGTTCGAACTCACCCAGCAGCTCCACGCGAGAAAGACCCGTTGCCATAGAGTCGAATTGATTCTGATTCATAGCGACCCTATAGGACAGAGTAGAACTGCCCCATAAGGTTTCCAAGGAGCGACTGGTGGATTTGAACTTCCAACCTTTCGGTTAGCGCCGTAGCTCTTAACAGACCTAGCGATTTGCTCCTGTAAAGATCACAGCCTAGGACACCTTATGGGGCAGCTCTCCCCTGTCACATGGGGTCACTATGAGTTGGAATGGACTTTAAGGCACCGAAGCACAACAACAGAGTGTGTGCCGTGTGCAGCTGTGCCTTGTGTGACTTCGCGCTGGGTGCAGCAGGCACACGTATGGTGTGCTCCGAGCACGTCCGAACGTGCCCACGTGCAGTGTACGCGCCCTGCGTTGCTCCTGCCCAGTGTGTCTGTGTAGTTGTACACAGCTTGTGCAGTGTACTCCCTGTGTGTGTGGTGCGGGAAGGGTGTCTCAGGGGGCTTCTGGCCACCTGGGGGCCCCTGCTCCCTCAGCGCTGCCCCTCCCCACCCACCCAGGCTATTACACATACCGCAACTTCTTGAAGATTGAGGTCAGCCAGTCGCACCCGGCCGTGACAGCCTTCTGCGCCCTGCTCCTACGAGGGTGGACGCCCCAGCCCCGGCCCCCGGCAGGCCCCCAGGACAGCCTCAGACCCGGGGAAGAAGAAGAAGGTGCACCCTCCCACCTGGGGGGGGGGAATGGAGCCCACCCACCTTCTCCCAGGAAAGCGGCCACCCCTTCCCGCAAACACACACACTGGGAGCAAGTGCCAGGAAAATTCTCATTTCCTCTCTCCCTTGGCTGCCTGTGGTTGCCCCTCCTGGTTTGGTCTCAGGGTAATTTTTTCCATGATACGAACACACGCGCACACACACACATTTGCACACAGAAATTAAATGGCTGATTTGCTAAGGGACTCGGCCACCCTCACCACCTCCCTGGGCCAGCCCCTCCCTCTCAGAGAGAAGGCCCTCCTGCCCAGCTGCCCCAGAAGCGTGGGAGACACTAACCGCCTTGCTCCTCCGCACACCTCATGCCCCCTTCTTCGGTCTACCACCTGCAGGATGACACCCTAACCCTTCAGTCAGTGTTCCCTGTCCTTTACAAATGCCCCTCTGCAGCCTCACGCTTCCCGTGAATCTCCACTCTGTAAGCCGGCACCTGGAACCCACACCCCACCACCTTCTCCCACCCTACACACAGGATTGCCAGGCTCTGCTTGGGCCCAGGTCCCCGGGAGGCTGGGTGTGTTGAATGACTCACAGACGGTCTCTCCCTTACAGGGATGCAATTGCTGCAGACCAAGGACCCCGCAGCCAAGAGAGCAGGGCCCAAGGCCAGCCACAGCAGGGCCCGCTGGGGTCTGGCCTATACCCTGCTCCACAACCCAGCCCTGCAGGTCTTCCGGAAGCAGGCCCTATCGGGTGCCTGGGCCAACAGCGCCCAGCCCTGAGGGCAGGGGAGGCCAAGCCGCCCTGGCCTTGTCTGTGGGGGGGACGCTTTCCTTCCTGCCAACCCCCTCCCTGCTCTTGAGCCTCAGCAGCCCCTCCACTTAGCTCCAGCTCTGCCAGCAGGTCCCCACAGGGCACAGACCAGAGCAGCCCTCTCAGGGCTCACTGTGGTTGGGCGCAGGTCTGTACTATGAGCCTCAGGAGGGTTCTGATCTGCCCTTTGGCCGCAGGAGAGTCTGCGGGGGCCCTGGAGAAGCAGTTGGAGGTTTAGCCTGAGGTCTGGAAGCCAGTGGGGCCAGGGTGGTCTTGGTGGTGGTGGGGAGGATGGGGAGGGGAGGGCCTGGCCACATCCAGGCCTCTCCCCACCCTGGCTCCTCCTCGCAGAGCCTCACCGAAGCCTCCTCCTGAAGACAGTTGGCGATTCGGGGCCTGGACAGCCTCAAATTCCAGATCAGCTGCACCTCAGCCCGACCTCACCACCATGGGACGGGATGTGGCTTCCTTCTCCCCCACCTTCCCTCCAATCTCTGGGAAATGGCTGGAAGGCTCCTGGGTCTCCTGGCCTGCTAGGTGGGCCCAGGAGGAAGCCGTGGGCTCCTGCCGGCCAGCAAATCACACCTCTACCCAGGCCCCACACCAAGCTGTCCACACTTGCGAGCCAGATATTTTTTGTAGTTTTTCTACCTTTAGATATTATGAAAGAGGTTACTATGTTCCCTGTAATAAACTTGTCCCTAAGGAACAGTCCTCCTTATGGGGGAGGGAGGATGTAGGGGAAATATCAGTGTGCACCATGCATTTATGGGGCTTGGGCGCGGTTGTGGGTACTCTGACCACGTGCTGGGTTGGGCGCTGGGTCGGGGGCAGAGTAGAACCCATATCACATCCCTCTGGGTGGAGGAAAGGCTGGGATCCTGTGTCCAACCCTGCACGGTGTGGATGTTGGCCTGAGAAGTGGGACTTCCTCCGGGTTATAAACAACCGGCAGGCTGGAGGAGGAGAGATGTCGGAAGGACGATGGAGCAGCAGTGCGGATGAAGGTGTGCAGGTGGGGCAGGCCATGCCGGGAGCAGAGAGAGGCCATCCTAACGGGAGTGGGCCAGGCATGCAGCGGGAGGCAGCTGAGGAGGGTGGAGACAGACCAGGGACCCCGTTCTCTGCTGGGGGCCTTGATGGAGCCCCCAGAGCTGCAGAGGGCAGGGAAATGTGGCCACCCACAGACCTGGTGTCAGTGGGGCCTGGAAAAATGTCTGCACAATTAGTAGAAACCACCACCACTCCATGTTCCCACTCCCTTGCAGCCTCAAACACAGGCCAGGGAGCTCAAACCCACCTTGGAGGCTGCCTGTGAGAGCAGGCAGAGGGCAGGCTTCCATCCCACTGCAGCCAATGAAAACTGTCCGAGGACCCAGATTCCATCTCCGCCCCCCACAAGGAACAGAGCACAGTAGTGATCAGGCTGGGTCACTGGACGCCCAAGACTGTGTGAGCCCAGAGGAGGGGTATCTGGTCCAAATTGAGAGGGGGTTGGGGGAGCATCAAGGAAGGCTTTCTGGAGGAGGTGATGACTGAGCTGAGTCTTCAACACTGACCTAGCCAAGTGAGGAACAGGGAAGGGTGTCCAGGCTGAGGGAACAGCGTGAGCAAAGGCACTGAGGCATGAACCATCATTGAGCATTCAGGGAACAATGAGCAGCTCCAAGTGCCTAGAGCTCAGACAGCAGGAAGGGGTAGGCCGTGGGGGTGGAGTCAATTAGAGGGGCTGTGAATGGCCCCATGGGAGACTCAGGCTTCACCCCAGGGCAGCGGGGGCCATGGAAGACTTTAAAGCAAAGGAAAAGCTACGTCACTCAGGGCACAGCTGCTCCCCATGCCAGCCCTGACTCAGGTCTGAAACTCAGGTCCGACGCCAAGAAACCAAGCCTGCTCCAGCTGTGAATGGGGGTGGAGACATCAGGGGTCCCCGTGGGGTTAGGATTACCCGGTCTTAGACTATCAGAGTCTTTTGGACCCTTAAGCACCACCCTGCTTTTCTGAGGAAACCGAAGCCCAGAGAAGGGCAGTGACTTAGCCAAGGTGGCACAGCAATGGAATTCAGCTCCATTCTGTTACTTTCCACCAGATTCGGAGCCAATCTTGATACATGCTGTTGGTGACATCAGCTCAGCTGGGGCTGCAAGCTAGGGGTTGGGGGTGGGGCTCTATGTGGCCCAGGAGGCTGAAGGGGAGGGCCTGGCCAGCCGCCAGGCTCACAGCTGCTGTCTTAGACTCCTTGGCCTTCTTGCTTCCGCTCTGCTGAGCTCAGCAGTCCTGGGGGCTCTGGGTAGAGGCGTGTGAGCCTCTCCCACTGGGTCACTGCCCCTATCTGAAGGACCCCCAATCTTGGAAGGGGCAGGATGGAGGCAGCAGCAAGACCCAGCTCTGCCATGGCACAGACGCAGGCCGGGCAGTCTTCAGGTTTCTGGGCCCATCCACATGCCCTCCTTTCTGAGACCACAGGTCGATGCCAGCCCCAGCCCCCGCCCCCAAGTCAGGGACAGATCCCCTTTCACCGTGGTGAAATGATCCCTAGGGGGCCTGCAGGCCTAGTTTGGACTTTCCTCAGAAAACACCATTTCCTCTTTCTGATAAAGTTGAGGCCAAGTCAGCTTCACCCCCACCTCACCCTCAAACGTGTTCTCTTATTCTCAGTTTCCCTGGGGCTTTCTCAGCCTTCCTCTCTCCCTGCTCCGTGGCCCCTCCATTCTGCCAGCTCTCCCCTCCCCTTGCCTGCCTGCCCCCCGCCCACCACCCCCATTCCTAACATCTCCTTCAGGAGCAGGACAGGGAAGAAGGGTCACAACCCAGGTGCTTCCACTTCCTCCCCAACCTCTCCAAAATGCCCCTTCAGCTACTGCTGGCCTAGAGCCCGCTCAGGGCAGCCCCAGACCCCAGGGAAGCCTCCAGAATGGTTTTCAGGCTTCCTGCCCCCCGTTTGTCCTGTGTGCCTCTGGCCCCCCAAGGGGCCCCCTCACTTGCTGCCTGTCTCTCAGGCAGCAGGTGTACCTGTGTGTGGGCGGCAGGCTGGCTGCCTGACTCTCCGGCCCCCAATCCTGTCCCTGCTGGAGGACTCCTAGGTCCAGACACAACTCCAGGCAGACATGGGGAGCATCAAAAACATGGTTTATTTCTCCGTCGCCCCAGGCTGGCTGGCCTCTACGGAGGGGCAGGCTACAGACACGTGCTTGGAGATAGGCGGGGCCGGTGTCCGGGCTGGAGGGGCGCAGGCTGAGGGCGTAGAATGCCATCTTGGTCCTCTGGTCCAGTCTGAGCTGAGGGCAGAGATGCCCCAGGAGCTGGAGCAGGTCACTGTGCTCCCTCCATTCCCCCTGTCTTGTGCCCTGTCTGCTGCAGCGACCTCCGTCTCGCCCCCCAGCTCGCCAGTCGCAGTGCCTGGGATCCCCCACTGAGGCTTCATCCAGTCGGGTGCAGGCATCACCCTGTTAGCATGCTGCCCCGACGCGGGAGCATGGGCGATGTTGTTAGCAGCAATTAGTACCATAGGTTGGTCCTACTCACTAGCTTTGAGCAGGTCTAGAAGTTGGGAGCGGTGGGTGTTCTGGAAGAGATCAGAAGCGGAGGTAGGAAGAGGGGAAGTTACCCTTGCAGGCCTCAGGAGTTGCCAGCCCCAGGCCCCGGAGGCACTTATAAGGGGCACTGGCGGGGCCAGGGGAGGAGCTGGGGAGGTCTGGGGCTGCTCCTGCCCAGCCTGGGTCGGGTCCGGGGTGAGGCTAGAAGGAGGCAAGGAAGAGGAGAAGGAGGCTCTGGCCCAGCAGGAGCAGGCCTAGGGGCTGCTGCCCAGGGCCTCCCCCTGCCATGATTGCCGCCTCGTGGCTCCCAGCCCGGCTGAGGTAGATGATGACGACATTGTCCTCAGGCCCCGACGGCTGCACCTCATTGTCAACGGTGTAGCAGCCCTTGCCCTCAGCCGCTTTGCCGTGAAACCGGCGGCCCAGCGCATCCTCGCCACCCTCGCCCGGCGTGGCTAACGCCACGTTCACCGAGCTCTCGGCACTACCCAGCTCGTTGGTGGCCAGGCAGCTGTAGGTGCCCTCCTCCAGCTTGCCAAAGTCGGGGATGAGCAGGCTGCCATTGGCAAAGGCCTGGAAGCGCGGCCTGCCGCTGGCTGCTGGTGCACCAGGCGGGGCACGCCCATCGGCGCCCACGTTGGGGCTGGCGATCTCCACAGTGCCCCCAGGCGTCTGGATGTGCCAGTGCAGCTGGGGCGCCGGCTGCCCATCCACATCACAGTGGAGCGCCAGCACGAAGCCAGGCCGCAGCTCGGCCCCGTCCTGGCTGGGCTGGTAGGTGAGCTGCACCGAGGGCGCTGAGCATGGCAGCGGCGGCAGGCGGCTCAGTGGTGTACCCTTGAGCACGTGCGGTGAGGTGCAGGCGATGTTGTCCTGCTCTGGGATGGACACGGCGGTGGCCAGAGCCCACGTCTTGAGCCAAACGATGCCACAGGTGCAGTCAAAGGGGTTATCGTTGATCTGCAGGTGAGACAGCGCAGTGAGCGGCGCGAAGGTGCCCTCAGCCAGCGTGTGCAAGCGGTTGTGGTTGAGCTGCAGCGAGCGCAGGGAGCGAAGGCTGCGGAAGGCATCTCGGGGGATGAAGGCCAGTTCGTTGCTGTCCATCTTGAGCAGCTGCAGGGCGCTGAGGTTGTGCAGATCGCTCCAGGCAAAGTCAGAGATGAGATTGTGACTGAGGTCCAGGCTCTTGAGATGGCCCAGGGTGGCCAAGGCACCAGCAGCCACCGTGCGAATCTCATTGTGCGCCAGCCACAGTGACTGCAGCAGGGGCACCTCCTCAAAGGCACCCCCTGGCAAGCCCGGAAGACGGTTGGCGGACAAGCTCAACGTGGTCACATTGGCTGGGAAGCCAGGCGGCACGGCCTCCAGGTCGCGGTAGGCGCAATCTGCGATCTGGAAGCCGTACTTCTCCCCGCAGTCACAGGGCTTGGGACAGGCCTGCCCCAGGCCCAGGAGAGCCACCCAGCACAGCAGACACAGCTCCCACATTGTACCTCCTGCAGAGAAGGGCATGTCACTGAGGTGACCCTGAGGGCCCGGGGTGGGGGCTCCTCCCTCCCAGGACCCTCGAGCCCTTCCCCACTAGGAAGCCCTGCACATAACACAGCTAAGGCCCAAACTACCACCCCCCAGTTTTACAGAAGGGGAAACTGAGGCCCAGAGAAGGGCCGGGACTTGCCCAATATTCAGCAGCCAGGCAGGGTGAAGGCAGGATGGACGAGGACCCCAGATCCTCCTCTGAGCAGAGCGCTCTCCCTGCCTTGGCCTATTCTCAGCTGACTTTATGACTTGAAATCTGTTTTCCAGCCGCCCCTACCCCCAGCACTTCTAAGAACCTCCCTCCTGCCCTCCCACATCCTGGCCGCAGCCCCTCCCACCAGAGCCCCCCATAGGTATGCTCTGCCCTGGCCCAGACAAGGCCCCTTGTGCAGTGCACACCACCCCGCTCCACCCCGCCCCCCCCCTCCTGCTCCTCCGGCCTCGACCACAGCACACACAGACCCCTTCTAGAGAATCATACCCACGGCCTGTTCCATTCAAAGACGCCGGGCAGCTGCCTAAATAAACCCCTACGAGGCCCTCTCAGCCGGCTAGGGTGAGGCCAGCGGCTCAGCCCCAACACTACTGGGATTTCCAGGGTCCTGCAGTTTCCTGGTGGCACAGTGGTTAATGCACTCGGCTGCTAACTGAAAGATCGGCAGTTCGAATCCACCAGCCGTTCCGTGGGAGAAAGATGTGGCAGTCTGCTTCAGTAAAGATTTACAGCCTTGGAAACCCAATGGGGCAGTTCTACCCTGTCCTATAGCGTCACTATGAGTCGGAATCGACTCAGTGGCAATGGGTTTGGTTTTTTGGTTGCAGCCGTTGGAGGAGTCGAGGCCCCCTGGATGGCTGCAAGCAAAGCATTGTCCCAAGCATCTCAACCCAACAGGGAAGCGTGGGTAGGGGGCACCCCTGTACCCAGCAGGCCTCTCCCTCCTCCCGCTGGCCTTTGGAGCCCTCCTCCCCTCAGCTTACCTTCAAACTAGTCCTCCCCCGTCAAGAAGAGCCTCTTCTAGAGGGAACCAGAAAAAACAAAGCACCGAGGGAACTCAGGAGAGTCTGCAGGGCCAAGGGCTGCCCAGGGGAGAACAAGGATGCAGGAGGGGGCAGCCTAGCCCACGCCCCACCTTCAGCGTGCACGCCTGAGCCCACCCTGCCAGGCACAGGGTGCTTGGGACTGTCCCTGAGTGGAGGCTGCGGGGAGGGAGCCTGGGGCGGCCCGCACGCTCCCTCCTTCCAGCCAAACAACTACTTCTCTGCAGCAGCAAGGACCTGTGTTTCATAAGCGACACCAGAAACTTGAGGGGAAAAGAAGCCAAATTTTTTTGGGTTGTGTTTTTTCTCTCCCTCTCACTCACTTTTAGCAGCTCCAACTTCCTTAAAGACGCAGCGCTGTCTGGACAGGATCCAAGAAAAGATGGGGCCAGAGGAGATTTTTTGGGGGGGGTGAGGAGAGGGGAGGACAAGTGAGAAATTGAATCTCATACGGAAAAAAAGAGCTCTGTCCTCCAAGCTGGGGCTGTGTGGTCAATGAGGGAGAGCGTGGGTGATTGTGTGGGCAGGTCTGAGTCGGTGTGGGCGAGTGTTATCTGTGTGCAGATGAGTTTGTGCGTGTGGATGTGGGCATAAGACTGTGTCTTTCTGCATGTGTGAATTTCTGTGTGGTTTGGAATGTTGGAGTCTGCATGTTTGTGTGTGGATATGAACACTTGTCTTTGTGTGTGTTTGTGTGGCTATCAGTGTGAGACCTTGTGTGTGTTCTTCTGTGTTTGTTGGATGTGGGTGGAGGCCCTGTGTCTTTGTGTATGTGTGTTTGTATGTCTGTGTGTGTATCTGTGTGCATGTGTGTTAGGTGTGGATGTGAGACCATGTGTCTTTCTGTGTGTGAGACTTTGTGTGAGTTTGGGGATGTTTGAATGTGTGTATGTGTGTGTGTCTCTCTGTGTGTTTGTTGGGTGTGGGTGTGAGACCCTGTGTCTTTGTGTGTGTATATGTATCTCTCTGTGTTTGTTGAGTGTGGATATGAGACCCTGTGTCTTTGTGGGTGTGTGTGTCTCTGTGTTTGTTGAGTGTGGATATGAGACTCTGTGTCTTTGTGGGTGTGTGTGTCTCTGTGTTTGTTGAGTGTGGGTGTGAGACCCGGTGTCTTTGTGGGTGTGTGTGTCTCTGTGTTTATTGGGTGTGGGTGTGAGATCCGGTGTCTTTGTGGGTGTGTGTGTCTCTGTGTTTATTGGGTGTGGGTGTGAGACCCGGTGTCTGTGTACGTGCACGTGAGTTTGTGTGTATTTGGGCATGCATGTAGTGAGTGTCTCTGTTTCTGTGTGTCCATGTGTTTGTCTGTATGTCCCTGTGTTTGTCTGAGTGTGAGACTGTGTTTCAGTGAAAGGTTGTGAAGGCCAAAGCCCATGAAACATTCAGCAGGCTCCAACCCCTCAGTGAGAAGCCAAATGTCGGGCCCGTGTTTTTAAGAACATGTATCCTCCTAGCCTGTGTCGGAGACCCTGCCTGCTGGCCCCAGTGCTGAGCTGCCCTAACATGCGTTGTTGGCCAGAGCTATCCCAGGCCCCACTGCTCCAGACCCAGCCCCTCCACCACTCGCTCTGGGTGGGGAGCCGATGGCAAGGCAGGCAGGCTGTGATGGGGAACATACCACAAAACCCAATGGCAAAAGGTCTGGGAGAGGAACCAGTGGGGCTTCAGTCTCTCTGGCTGGGATTCTGAGACAGCTCAGCTCACAGAGATGTTATGATGCCCCGGGACCGCCCTTCTGGCAGGCAGAGGTAAGGCTGAGGGCCTCACTCCTTCCTGAATAGCCTCTCTGCGGTCTCCCTCAGAACCGGAAATCACGTGGAGTGGAGTTGGCATCACCCTCTCTGGGCTCCACTGTCCCAAACACGCCTCCAGGGTGAAGGTATTTGACCCTTTTTCCCCAAATGGGAGGTCCCAGGGGAGTGGGATGGGGAAGAGAAAGAGGCCCAAAACAAGGGAGATGGAAGAAAAACCAGAAGGTGAGGGAGCCCTGAAAAGAACTTCGCAGACTGGACGATTTTCCCTCCGCAGAGTATCAACTACCAATTGTCATCGAGTCAATTTCAACCCATGGCAACTGCATGTGTGTCTGAGGAGAACTGTGTTCCATAGCGTTTTCAATGGCTGATTTGTCAGAAGTAGATTGCCAGGCCTTTCTTCCATGGTGCCTCTGGGTGGGCTCAAATGTCCAACCTTTTCGTTAGCAGCGAGCAGGTTCCTGTCTATATCCCCTCCATATCCCTCAGCCAAGCTTCCTTTTCCCTCCGTCTGTCATCCTGGCTGAATTCTGCTTGTGACATGACTTATACACTCTTGGCAGGGCTATCTATTGCTGAGGACAAACAGGTATCGTCTCTGGGGAGTCCCCATCCCAGTTCCTTTCATCCCCACCCCCATCACCAAGCAAGCCTGTAGAGTCCTGGGAAGCAAAGCCTACAGCCCGCAAAATACCCTGGAATATGGAAGTCCGTGGTCTCCTTCTGCATCCTTATATATTCCTAACCGATCAGATGCTGAAGGCCTTCTTAGAGTCTAACTTAGATCCCTCCCTCTGCAGTGAATCTCTCTCTTATATCCTCATTATCTTGCTGGAGAATTCCTGGGAAAGTTTTGAATTTAGTGGGTCAACCAGAGGCTGGAAGGCACCTGTCTTTGGAAGCACACACCTCCAAGGGTTTAATGAACCAGAAGGGAGAATGAGCGACTTCACTGCTGGAGTCAGGGAGGGCTTCCTGAAGGAGAGGGTGTTGCTGTGCTTCTCCATGGCCTATATGCTACCCTCACCCTAGCAAAGCCCAGTGAGCCACCAGCCTCGGCCCCAGATGCTCCCACCCTACCCCCCTCTTCCAAAGCACACAGGGTCAGAGACCAATAATCCTTCCTGTCCCCTAGTCCTGGTGTGACTGCTTCCTTCTTGCTCATCAGGTTTCCACTAAACATCACCTCATCAGAGAAGGTCTTTTTAGATCACTGAATCTAAAGTAGGTTCTCCCCATTAATTGACTTCACAGACCTCCCTGTTTTTGCTTCGTAGGTCTTACTATAACCTGTCACTATTTATTCATTAATTTATTCATTAATTATTATTAATTTATTCATTAATGTGCAACCCCTCTATGAGAGAGAGCCCACTGAGGGCAGACACCTGGTCTCCCACTTGCTGTTAATCCTGTTCAGTAAATATCCCTTGATTGAACCAGTGAGTGTGTTGATGGGCATCAGATGCCAGAAATGAAAGGCACTGCTTTAGAGGTCATAGGGTCCATCTGCTCATTTTACAGATAGGGAAGTTGAGCTCCAGACTGGGGAAGGGATGTGCCCAAGGTCTCGCAGTCCCTTATGACAAGGACATTTTAAGAGTCTTTCACACAATGTAAAAGGAGCCCTGGTGGTGCAGTGGTTAAGAGCTCAGCTGCTACCCAGAAGGTCGGCGGTTTGAACCCACCAGCCTCTCCGAGGGAGAAAGATGCGGCAGTCTGCTTCCATAAAGATTTACAGCCTTGGAAACTCTGTGGCGCAGTTCTACTCTGTCCTGTAGGGTTGCTATGAGTCATAATCAACTTGAAGGCAATGAGTTTTTTGTTTGTTTTGGGGAGGTCACACAATGTGGGAGACCAGCACTCTGAAGAGTGAATGCGTGTGTTACCAGCTTTCCTGGGAGAGTGGGCTCTTGCCCCCCTCCTCTATCATGGAAGACCCTGGGGTCAGCCACGCACCAGCTGCCCTCAGAATCCCACTGCAGAACAGCCATGGGGGTCTATGGGCAGGTGAAGCAAATTGAGAGGGACCAGCCCACACAGGCACAACTGAAACTGTGCTTGTCTGTACCGACAGCTCTCCACCATCTGTCCAGACTCCCCTGCCTGCAAGGTTCAGCCATGCTTCACCTCCACCAAGAAGGGCAATAAGACAAGGGTCACGTGGGACTCAGTTAAGAACCACGCTATATCCTCTGCGGCGCATCACAGTGGGACCTGCAGGCCTACCGCTCAGAAGAGCCCGGGGAGACACCCTTCGCACACCTCAAGGACGGGGCTTACCTCCTAGGCAGCCCCCTCTACTCTCCTAATGCTGTTGGTGGTTGAAAGACTTTCCAGAAAAGCCCGTCTCACAGGAGATAGTGCACGCAAACGAAGAAACAAAGCCTGAGGCCCGCTCCCCTTTCTCTGCCACACACCCCAGCCTGAGAGTTCCCTGGGAACTCCCTCCTGGGAGCTGGGCTCAGTCCTGGACATGGGGGCCTTCCAGTGAGTATAAGGATTTCTTGACCAGATCTCAGATGCAGGCCTGCGGGCCTGGGACTGGAGAGCTCTTCTCAGCCCCTCAAACACTGCACTCCCCATGTGCCCCCGCAGCCCCCGCAGCAGTGGAAGGGAGAATTGGGGGATGGGGAGAGGGAGGAAAAGAAAGCCTCCAGGATTAGAAGCCCTTCCTGCCAGTCTCAGGGCAGCTCATAGGATGACCAATCATCCCGGTGCCTGGGACAGAGCAGTTTCTGGGACAAGGGACTTTCAGTGCTAAAATCCAGAAGTCCCAGGCACACCGGATGCTTGGTCAGCCTGGTGGGGGACATGGCGCTCATGTCTCTTTCCACACAGTTTTTCTTTCACCCCTCTCTTTCCTGCTCTCCCTTCCCCACAGCGCTTCCCTGCCCCTCACAGAGGCCCGGCCTTTTCTCCTCCCTTTCCTCTGTCCTCCCCTCCTCTCCCATGGCCTCCACCAACCGGGGTGGCAAATCCCACCCCAGCTGTGGCTGCTCAGCCGACTCCCACACCCAGAAGAGGCCTCACACCCACTGACCAGACGGCTGCAGGCAGTGCCACGTCAGCTTTTCCTGGAAGGCGAGGAAAGATCCTGGAGAAAGAGAGAAAATGGAGGGATAGAGAGAGAAAGAGACAGGCTGAGACAGAGAAATGGGAGAGAGAGAGACAGGGAGAGAGAAAAACATAAAATCCCAGACAGCCAGGGTTAGACCCAAAGGTAGAGAAAGGAAGCAAGCAAGCAAGACACAGAAAGGGAGATGGAGAAAGAAGTCAGAGACGGCTCCTGAAACAGGAACGGAAGCGAGGGAGGTCAGCAGGGGGATGCTGCTGCAACCGCCTGGGTGGGGCCGTGGGGCCATGGGGCTGCACACGCACCAACACACGCATGTGGAAAACAAGCGCAGGCTCACCATCACGCAAGAGAGGCAGAGGCAGTCTGGGTCCCGGTCCCACGCCCCCTCCATACAGCTTCTTTGGAATAACTGCGAGAAAGCTTGGCCCACTCCTGCTGGGACTTGTTTAAGCCTGTGGGACTCCTGGGAGGAAGAGGCTGGCCTGGGCCCTTGAGAAGGCTGTCGTGGAGGTGGGGTCATGGGATCCTGTGCGTGTGTGTGCCTATGAGTGTGTGAAAGCAATAGAGAGATTGAGACCTGCCTAGACCACAGCATTATGGGACTTCAGAAAGTCCTTTCCTTTCCTGGGACTCAGTGTCTCTGTCGTATGTAGGAGTTGGATGAGATGGTCTGAAGTCCCTTCAGCCCTGATGTTCTGCGATTCCAGAATTTCTGATGGACATTCACTTAGATGCAAGAAGAGTGTATGTGCATGCTTCCTGTGTGATTATTTCTGTTTCCTGTGCTCATTTTCCACGTGCGTATGTGTGTGTGTTGGTGCGTGTGCAGGCGTGGGTGTGTGGGGCTGGAGTGAGCATCAGCTCATTGTCTGGGCACCTGAGGCTTGGATGGAGCAGGCGCAGGCCCATTTTCTCTCCAGCATCAGCCTCAGCCCAGAGGCCTCAGCCCAGGAAAAGGCATCCTGGTCGCAGACTGACTAGACAGCTTGATCCTCATGGGAGATGTGAAGGCCTCTCCCCTCCTCTCGGGATCTCAGTTCCTCAGGCTGTGGAAACCAGGGCTCGCCTTCTGTGATCTGCCCTGGCTCCCTCTCTGGCCTCATTTCCCACAGTTCTTGCTCACTGTGTCTGACCTCCCATTTACCCTGCTGTCACCTTAGGTGGGGCTCCTGCTCTTATTTGTTTCTCAAGCTGGACACTGTCCCCCCACATTTGGAGGGCTCACTGCCTCAGATCTTTTGAGCCTTTGTTCAAAGACCAGCTCCCCAGCAAGGCCTGCCCAGATGACTCCATACAAAGGGCCTATATTAGTCATCCAGCTATAACGGAAATACCACAAGTCGATGGCTTTAGCAAACAGAAATTTATGCTCTCACAGTTTAGGAGGCTAGAAGCCCGAAATCAGGGTGCCAGATCTAGGGGAAGGCTTTCTGTCTCTGTCAGCTCTGGGGGAAGGTCTTCATCAATCTTCCCCTGGGTCTAGGAGGTTCTCAGCATGGGGACCCTGGGTCCAAACGATGTGCTCTGCTGCCAGCTCTTCTTTCTTGGTGTTATGAGGTCCCCGTTTCTCTGCTTGCTTCTTTCTCCTTTTATCTCTTGTAAGATAAAAGATGATGCAGGTCACACCCCAGGGAAACTCCCCTTACATGGGATCAGGGCTATGACCTGAGTAAGGGTGTTTCATCCCACTCTAATCTTCTTTAACATAACCTAATCTCGCCTCATCAACCACAGGCAGAGATTAGGATTTACAACACATAAAACAATTACATCAGATCACAAAATGGAGGACAACCCCACAATACCGGGAATCACGGCCTAGCCAAGTTGACACATATTTTTTGTGGATACAATTCAACCTATGACATGGCCTTTGTCACTCTCTGTCCCCCTCACCCTGCTTTATTTTTCCTCTTCCTAACACTTATTCCTGCCATATCTGTTAGTATACGTCTTAGTTATCTAGTGCTGCTAAAATAGACATACCACAAGTGGATGACTTTAACAAACAGAATTTTATTCTTTCACAGTTTAGGATGCTAGAAGTCCGAATTTTGGGCACCAGCTCCAGGGGAAGGCTTTCCCTCTCTGTTGGCTCTGGGGGAAGGTCCTTGTTTCCTTTCAATATCTGTGGGCCCAGCGTTCCTTGGAGATCTCCTTGTGTCTTGACATCAATCTTCCCCATGGTCTAGGAGGTTCTCAGTGCAGGGACCCTGGGTCCAAATGATGCGCCCCTCTCCTGGCTCATCCTTCATGGTGGTAGGAGGTCCCTGTCTCTCTGCTCACTTCTCTCTCCTTTTATCTCTTGTAAGATAAAAGGCAATGCAGACCACACCCCCAGGGAAATTCCTCTTATGTCAGATCAGGGCTGTGACCTGAGTAAGGGTGTTGCATCCTACCCTAATCCTCATTAACATGACCTAATCCTGCCTCATTAACATAGCAGACAGCTCATTCCAAAAAAGGGACCATAACCACCAACTTGGCATAGACCCTAGGATTTACAACACATCACAAAATGGAATATAATCAGATCACAAAATGGATGACAACTACACAATACTGGGAATCATGGCTTAGCCAAGCTGACACATATTTTTGGAGGACACAATTCAAGACATGACAGTATGTTTCTTGTCTGCCACCCAATCTGAATGTGAGCTCCATGTGGATGGGTACTCTGTTCCATTCACTGACATATCCTCAGATCCTGGCCAGGGGCCTGCCACTGAGTAGGTACAAAATAAATAGTAGTGGAAGAAATGAATGAGAAGTGACCTCCAGGCTTCCAGCAGGAAGCTTTTCCTCTCCAGCCCTCCATCTTCAACAGCCCCTCCCTGCTGAGCGTCACTGCCCTCTCTCTCACTACCTCTCTCCAGCCAGCATTTCTCAACCTTCCTTCTGGTACTATCCTCACTGCCCTCTCCAAACCTTTCCCTCTGTCCGCGGGGGCATTTTCAGCAGTAGCATTAACTGCGGCATACTTCATAGGAGTTGTTTTTGTTCATTCCCAGGCCAGTCCCACAATTTCCAGGAACTCAGACCTTGGCCACACAGGCAGGGCACATAGCAGATCTCTGGCCCTAGCCCCTCCCAAAGGTTAGGAACGGAATTGGGAGTGTTATGAATGAAAGTGAGCGTTGTGAATTAAGGTTCTAGGCTGGGACCAGCATTCCAGGATCAGGATCCAGGTCCCCATGTGAACTGTGGGAGGTCAGCTGAAAAGGCCAGGGTTAGAGGTGGGTGCCGGTCAGTGGGCAGGGGCAGGGATAGTTAGCCACATGGATGAAAAAGAGTCAGGGGTCTGGAATGGTAGAGTAGCAAATAGTCCCTGTGCCCCTTAGAGAAAGTGGAACTGAGGCAGTGGGCAGAGGGCAAGAGAGTAACAGAAAGAGAGAAATAAATAAAGAAATGCATATTGCTAAGTGAAAGAAGCCAGTCTGAGAAAGCTACATACTATATGACTCCAGTTATATGACATTTGGAAAAAGGCAAAACTACAGAGACAGTGGATCCCTCGTGGCACAGCGGTTAACCTGGGCTGCTCACCAAAAGCTGGCCGTTGTAATCCACAGGCGCTCCTTGGAAACCCTATGGGGCAGTTCTACTCTGTCCTCTGGAGTCGCTATTAGTTGGAATTGACTCAGCGGCAATGGGTGTTTGGTTTTATAGAGACTGAAAAGATCCGTGGTTGCCAGAAGCTGGTGGGAAAGGGGAAGGATGAATAGGTGGAGCACAGGGCATTTACAAGGTGGGGAAAATATTCTGCATGATATTGGAATGGCAGGCACATGGCATTATGCATTTCTCAAAACCCAAAGACTGTACAACAGAAAGAGTGAACCCTAATGTACACTATGGACTTAAGTCAGTAACAGAGTATTGACATTGGTCCACCAATGTAACAGTTATACGGGAGGAATGCAAGACGTTAATAATAGGAGAAGCCGTGTGCAGGGGGGCAGGCGTCCATGGGAACTCTCTGTACTTTCTGTACAATTTTTCTGTAAACCTAAAATTGCTGTAAAAATATAAAGTGTATTAAAGAGAGAGAGAGAGAAGGACAGGAATTGAGAGAGACAACAGGCAGAGATGAGACAGGACGAGAACAGTGAAGGGAAAGGCCTGGGACAGAGGCAGGAAAGTCACCCATGTCGCTGACAGTGGAAAGCCATTGGCGCTGGGCTTCTCATTAGCAGGTCAGGCCACAGCGCGTTGTTTCCACGCAAGCCTGCTCCCTCCAACCACCACCAAAGAGATGCTGCAGTCCAGGGCCTGGGGCTTCCCCGCCTGCAAGGGGCTACCAGCATGTGCAGGTGAAGCAGACAGGGTCTGAGCCCACCCCCGCCAGACTGGAGCAGGAGGGAGGAGGGAGGTTCTGGCTGGGTTCTGTTCACCACTGGGGAGGGCAGGGCAACAGGGCCCAGAGGCCAGAGGGGAAGACAGCCTACTCCGAGGTGGCTGCAGAGGCCTCGGGGAGAGCAGCCTGGGGCAGGACAGATGCTGCACAGTGGCTGAGGGTTATAGACGTTCAGAAAAGGGGGGTGAGAGCTGCGGATCAGGCAGACTTGGGGGAAAAGGCAGGAATTTGAAAATTTTTAAAAGTTTTATCAAAGTAAGGCATGCAAATGGTAAAACAGAAAATCAAATTGACAGAGAGGCTTTTAACAAAATGCAACAGTCCTTTCTCCTCATCCTTCCTTTCCCCCATCTACTCCCCAGGGGCAACAACTTCTAGTGGTTTCCTTTTTTAGTTCTGCTGTGGTTACACACATCAGGCCTGCCCAGAACATTTGCAGGACCTAGGGCAGGGGTACAGTTGGAGGTCCATGTACAATCTGTCTAATGTCTAAGTAATAAGCCCTACATACTATTTAATACTCTGTCTTGTAGGGTCGCTATGAGTTAGAGTAGACTCAACAGCACACAACAACTTTGACAAGTGTTCCTTCATAAGGACCTGGAAGGCCAAGTTCAAGTTTAAAATTCTGAGACTCCTTAGAATCCCGTGCCAAAACCAGACAGCTTGGGCAGACCTGATTTCTCTTCCCATCGCAGACCCTGTCCTGTCCATGAGGGTCTCATGCATACATGGGTGGACACTCCAGTCCTCACATCAGAGCTCTGTCCACATCCACCTCGCTCAAACTGACCCAGGCCTACAGGTGCACATGTTGGTGGTATAGTCCTCCTTCAGAGGTGAAAAGACCTGCAGAGTCTCCAGAAGCAGGCTCAGGCCATCTGGGTAAGGAATTCCAGGGTCCTAGGTCCTCAAAGCTTGTTTCAGAAGTGGGGATACAGGTTCTGTGTGGGAAGATCCTCTTGGAAGGGCATGGCCAGGGTAAGGTTGCCAGATAAAATGTAGGATACCAGTTAAATTTGAATTTCAGATAAACAACAGTTTTTTAGTCCAAGTACATCCCAAATATTGCATGGGATATACTTATACTTTAAAAAAAAATCCTGTTCCTTGTTTATATGAAATTTTGCTAAATATGGCAACTCTAGGCCAGAGGAAGAGCCCTCTATAGCACAGGACTTAGGGCAGGGGACCCCTCACCTGGATTTAACCCCGACCTTGAACTACGTAAATCTAAATTATATATATAGACTGTCATGCATCTATATAGAAAATTTAGACAATACTTAATGACTCTCTGTTATGAAAAATAAGGTTTTTGCTCACTTATCCTGTTCCCATTCATCCCTCCCTTACTTGCTTGAATTTTGCTACGTTAAAATATTTTTGGTTCTTCCATCGGTTGCATTTGCATTTTAAATAATGCACCTTACTTCCTATTCCATAGAGTAGAGATGCAATCTAATGACTTCCCACAATATAAAATGAGAAATGTATCTCTCCATCTCTCCCCCTCTGCTTCCCGCTCTACCTCTCAACTTAAGTCTGTAGTAGTCCTGTTTTTACATTTTAGATGATGAGAACATTTAGATACTTTCCTGCAGCCATAATTAAGACATTTGCATTTTTCTCCATAGATTCAATCTAAAAGTTAAAAAAAAAAATCAATAAACCAATAACACTTTCTCATGACTGTGTGAATATTGTTCACTGCCGAGCCAAGGACTATCCAAGGATTACATTTCGTTTCCTTCTAATCCAATGTCATGATGCCCAGGCAACTGGGAGGAGTTCGTCACATCAAGGTCAAATGTTTTCATTTTTTTTTTATGCTGTAGCAATTGTTCAAAAGTATGCCACATTTCATATGCTTTATATTTGGACTAGGGATTTTTTGTATAGCTTTTGATTTTCCTGGAGTTTTTAATTGCTTTCTTTATTCATATAGTCAAAAGAATAATGTGCCTTCACCAAATACTACAAATTACTCAGCTTTGTATGTATCTCCCTATGCTGACATTGCCTGGTATTAACAGCATCTACTTTCCTTAATTACTTGATCTATTGACATACGAGCTTTTTCAGATTATTTTTTGCTTTTCAAGCAGCCGGAAGCCTTCAGAAACCCCAAAGCTTTCTCAGTTGTAGACTCCAGAACAAGACCAGGCTTTAGAGGGCATCTGTCTTAGTCATCTAGTGCTGCTATAACAGAAATACCACAAGTGGATGGCTTTAACAAAGAGAAGTTTATTCTCCCACAGTCCAGTAAGCTACAAGTCCAAATTCAGGGCATCAGCTCCAGGACAAGGCTTTCTCTCTCTGTCGGCTCTGGAGGAAGGTCCTTGTGATGAATCAGTCTTCCTTTGGCCTGAGAACATCTCAGTGCAGGAACCTCAGGTCCAAAGGATACGCTCTGCTCCCAGCACGGCTTTCTTGATGGTTTGAGGTTCCCATGTGTCTCTGCTCACTTCTCTCTTTTATGTATCTCAAAAGAGATTGGCTTAAGACACTATCCAATCTTGTATACCTCATTAGTATAAGTGCCACTAATCCATCTTATTAGATCATAGTGATTGAATTTATAACACATAAGGAAATCACATCAGATTACAAAATGGTACACAGTTATACAATACTGGGAATCATGACCCAGCCAAGTTGACAGATATTTTTTGGTAACACAATTCAATCCACGACAGCATCTAACAAAGAGCCCATTTAAACTTTTACTTTCCTCCCTGATTGTGATGTTCCTTCTAGAATCCTATCCATATTGGGGAAGTGTCTATTCCAAGGAGGCCTATCTGCTTTGGAGACATGGGAGTGTCGTCTTCCTGGAACAGCTCAAATCATCATTAGGTCTTTTCTGAACCCTCCCTTGTGCTCAGTCCAGGCTCAGCCAGTTTGCCGCCCCTAGGAGAAAGGAGGGGGTGGGAGGACACATCCCATTTGTTTATGTTGGTCCTCATCCAAGATGCTCACACATGAAGTGATCACAATTGTTCATAGTTGAGAAAGAAGGCGTTCTCCTTCACTGGCTGCATTTCCTATTGTTTCCTACTGTTGCGCGATAGGGCTTTCAACCCAAGAGGAGGGCTTTCAACTCAAGGAGGAAGGCCAGCCAGGGGCCCAGAAAGAGGGATGGATGGAGGAGCATCTTGACTGGCCAGCTTCTCTTCTGGGTGTGTGAAGCATTAGGCTAGGGAGTACCCAAAATGCCAGGGTGAAGGGTGCTTTACTCAGGGGCACCAGCACCCACATTTAAAACCCTACTTCCCCTCAGATATTTCTCTCAACATCTGTACAGAAGTATCCTTCAGTTTTTTGCCTGGGAGAGGATTAGGAAAAATTGTTTAAAAAAAGCCCTTTTTTCTTCCTTACTTGAGGCAGGAATTATCAACAATCATATCCATTGTTGTTGTTGGGTGCCATGGAGTCATTTCTGACTCATAGCAACCCTATATGACAGAGTAGAACTGTCCCATAGGATTTTCTAGGCTGTAATCTTTATGGGAGCAGATCTCCAGGACTTCCTCCATGGAGCCACTAATGGGTTCGAAATGCCGACCTTTCGGAGAGCAGCTGAGGTCTTAACCATTGCACCACCAGGGCTCCTGTAATCATATCTAAACCAGAAACTCGTTGCCGTTGAGTCAATCCTGACTCATAGCGACCCTATAGGACAGAGTGGAACTGCCCCACAGGGTTTCCAAGGCTGTAAATCTTTATGGAAGCAGACTGCCACAACTTTTTCCCTCAGAGCGGCTGGTTAGTTCAAACAGCCGACCTTTCAGTTAGCAGCTGAGTGCTTAATCACTGCGCCAACAGGGCTCCTTTAATCATATCTAAAACACACACACACAAAAACCAAATTCGTTGCCTCTGAGTCGATTCCAACTCATAGCAACCTATAGGACAGTGTAGAACTGGCCCATAGAGTTTCCAAGGGGCACCTTTTGGATTTGAACTGCTGACCTTTTGGTTAGCAGTCGTCGCTCTTGACCACTACACCACTAGGGTTTCCTTAATCATATCTACCACTCATTAAATAAATATGTGCCAGGCCCGTTATACATACCATCTCCTTATGACCACATAACAAAGTAGGTAGGGGGACACTGAGACTCTGGTTAAGGAATCTGTCAAGTGCCCTTGGGTTAGGAAGTAGGGGACTGGAGCGCAAGCCCACACCTGTCTGATTCTCATGCCCTGTTCCTTCCATTCCACTGGGCTGCCTGACAGACTGGTTAGGATTTGGCTTCAGCAGGAAAGGGAAGAAGCAAAGACATGAAGGTGGAACTTGTTTGACCGAAACACAGAGCCGTCCAGAGGGCCAGTGGGGCAGGGATGAAGGAAGTGAGCTGGGGCCAGGCTGCCTCCTTTGGCTTTGCTCCTGTGGGCATCTAGGAGCCAGTGAGGGTTCCTGGATGTGGAGCTATAGGACAGCAGCTAGGATTTACGACTTCAGCATCTGGTGCAGATGAGATAGATTAGAAAAGAGAGAGGCGGGTGGCTGGAGGAGCAGAAGAGGCATTCAGAACACTCCCTGATTCCCCGTTAGAAATTCTAACAGCTCAGGGGAGAAGCAGTGGTAAGGGTAGGAGCAGTGGAGTGGCCAGGCGTAAGAGGTAGTCAAGAAATGACCAGATGGGTCATAAATTGGGCCCGGGGTGAGAGAAGGGGGCTTTTCCCAGACTGGCAAAAAGAGTGCAGTCATTGCTTCTGGGTGATGTTAACCAATGGGATGGTGAGGAGGTGGTAACTTAGGCTGGAGACACGCATTCATTCATTCACTCATGTATTCATTCCACTGATAGTTTTTGGGCTCCTATTATGAGGCCGGCAGTGAATTAGCTTCCGAGGATAGAGCAGGGGAGAAGATTGACACTGGCTGGCTGTGAACTCCACGAAGATGCCGCCTCCAGAATGAACTTTCTGAGCAAAAATTCTCCACTCTCCTCCTCATTCCTTCTTTCCTCTTGGGATACATGAGAACTTTCAGGGCTCTGGGTGTGAGCTTCTGAGGGGCAGTCTGGCTGCTCCCCTGCTCCTACTGTCCTTCAGCCAAAAGCTGATTCTTTACCCAGAATTGGATCGATGTCACACAGAGTCCCCACGACCCTTTCCACACCTGTTCCCAGTCTCTGGTTTCACAGGAGGAATTTTCTTCCTTTCTGTCTCAGTCCCATCTGAAGCAGCTGTGAGTGTCTATCACCAAGACTGCTGTGAGGGTTCTAAAAAATTAAGTACCGTAATACACCTATTAGAATGGCTGAAAAAGAGCAAACAATACCTGAAATTATCAAATGCTAATTAGGATACAGAGCAACTAAAACTCTCATAATAATACAATCTATCACAAAAAGTATACACATCTGTGTTATTTCTTTTAAAATATTACTATAAAATACGAACAAAGGTATTTACTTGAAATTATATTTTATTCTGCAATATTTACTTTTCTGTAATTAGTTGCTACTATTTAAACAAAATCTCAATGGGACTAGTTAGCAGCAGCAATTAGTAGTAATTAATAGTGTTGTTGTTATTGTTAGTTGCCATGGAGTCAATTCCAACTTGGGTGAACCCGAGCGTGCAGAGTAGAACTGCTCCACAGGGTTTTCAGCGCTGTGATCTTTCTGAAGCAGCTTGCCAGGCCTGTCTTCCAAGGTGCCTCTGGGTGGGTTTGAACTTCCAACTTTTCTGATACTAGTCAAGCACTTAATAGTTTGTGCCACCCAAGGACGAATTAAACAAATACGTATGAGAAAAATATAAGAAAATTTTTATACTATTTCTATCCTCTGATAGAAAAGTGTATTTTCACTTTTTAAAAACTCTTTAACTGGATATTTAAATTCTGTAGACTATATGATTGTATATTCTTAGAATACATAAATATAGGACTTTTTAAAAGGGAAACATAAATTCAATCACATTAATTAAACAGCTATTACCTACATCTAATAAAAAATAACAATGACGTGTTTCTTTCTGTCCCACGATACATTAGGATACTTTTACTCTTTCAGCTTCCTTTTCCAATAATGCTTCTCTGAACTGCCTATGACCGTGAGGATGTCCTTCTTGTCTTTTATGTAGTGGTAAAACTGAATACAAACAAATGTAAAATTCACTTTGACTTGCGGCTCTGCTCTTAACAAGCCCACATGACACCGTTTCCTGGTGCCAGTCCATCTTGATGGCATCAAGCTCAACATCCTCTCAATAAAAGCTTTAGAATATGGAATACTTAGGATGTTAGTTGCTAGCAGCAACAGGATGTTAGACCTGTAGGATTAGTCTCCACTTCTCCAAAAATGTCCATCCTCTTTGTATCTAAAGGCTTGTTTGTCAGACCAGCTGTGTGTCAGTCAGGACGTTTGTATCCATAAATTCATCATATAAGATACCCGTGTCTAAACTGTCCATCGTTTTTAAACATCTCAAAGGATATCGGATGTCATCCTAAGTTAAACCTCTTTTCTCAGGGGGAGTGTTTCTAAAGCACAGAGGTAATTTGAACTTGTGAAATCGAAGTTGGATTCCAAATAAGTTACAGGTTTGGTGAAGAAACCGAGAACATCCTGTTTAACTTGACTGCTCTTTTCTGGTGATACTTTTTGTTTGTTTGTTTTTTAGTTCTGAAGCAGTCTTATTTCCAAAAAAGTCATTTTTTTTTGGCTCTATGAGTTTTTGTCACAATCTAAACATAACAATGAACAACTCGGTCCAGTCAGTTCATCCTTTGTTTAAGCTCCTTATGGCTTCTTCAAAGATCATCAAACAATCTGCATTTGCACTATTTGCCCTATATACGGACAGATGAGCAAAGTCGCATGTGCGTTTGGACAAGTTATCAATAATCTTTCTTCATCGTTCTCTGAGGTTTCATTAAAATCATCACAGAAATCAGTAAAACAATCTGAAACTCCATTTTTCAAATCAAAAACTAAGCAAGCGTGTTTTTGCTGCCATGATTCAACTCATTGTTTGATACACTGTAGAAAGCATCCATCGGTAACAGGGGCGGGTTAACCAGTAAGCAAGGTATGCATGGGTTTACAGTAAGCAACGAAGTGCACATTTGTGCACTACAGATTAGTAAGCAAGCACAAGTAAGCCTGTGCATACCTTGCTTATTGGGTCTTCCTTCCCTGATTCGTAAGATCTCATAGAATCAGCATACCTGTGTCTTAGTCATCTAGTGCTGCTATAACAGAAATACCACAAGTGGACAGCTTTAACAAAGAGAAATTTATTTTCTCACAGTCTAGAAGGCTAGAGGTCCAAATTCAGGGCGTCAACTCCAGGGGAAGGCTTTCTCTCTCTGTCGGCTCTGGAGGAAGGTCATTGTCATCAATCTTCCCGTGGACTAGGAGCTTCTCAGCACAGGGACCCCAGGTCCAAAGGACACGCTATTCTCCTGGCTCTTGCTTCTTGTTGGTATGAGGTCTCCCCTTCTCTGCTCGCTTCCCTTTCCTTTTATCTCTTGTAAGATAAAAGGTGGTGCAGGCCACACCCCAAGGAAACTCCCTTTACATTGGATCAGGGATGTGACTTTAGTAAGAGTGTTACAATCCCATCCTAATCCTCTTTAACATAAAATTACAATCACAAAATCACAATACTGGGTCATGGCCTCACCAAGCTGACACATATTTTGGGAGGACACAATTCAATCCATTACACCTTGTGAGGGGCCAACACATCTATTATCAAATTCTCCCCTTTTGTTCCTCCACAGGACATTTTAGTTGTACCCCCTGAATCAGGAAATGTAACTTTACTCAGTTTCATAGAGCAGTCAGGTAAACTATATGATAATGAGGGTTCATTTGTGTGATGTGCCCAAGCTCAGTCAGTAGCTGCTGTTTTCACCAGAGCGTTGGTGTCTTTTTGGGAGATGTAAAAACCTTCGATTGATTTGGGAGTACTGTCCCATCTTGGATTTATGAAATTCAGTCTCCATATGTGCTTTCACATTCCTTCCTTCACCAAGCCCAATCCCATCCCCACCTGGGGATTTTCACACCCCTCCTCCGCATGCCCATATCCCATATTGTGCAGTATATTCTGTTTTGCTCCTTACCCCCCTAATCCAGTTGTATGTGTCTTTCCAGTTGTCGTGAAAATAACACAGTCATGGGCAAAGGACTTGAATAGACATTTCACCAAAGAAGATATACAAACGGTCAATGAGCACTTGCAAAGATGCTAGACATCATGGTTTAAGTTGCGTTGCTCAGGAGGATGTAGCAATCATTACCGTGACAAATCATGGTTGCTGCTATCAGCGATCAAGGGAAAGCCAATGAAAGCAACTATGAAAGGATCTATGCCACATTCATCTGATGCTAAAAACAAAGTTGTTTTCAGCTCCAGTTTTTGGGCCACCATATGGGGCTTGTGCTTCTCCCCCAACCTTCCGTATCCATCACTGAAAATGGATTTTTTGCATTCTAGAGAGAGATTTCCTGGGACACAAGACTTTTAGTGCTAAAATCAGGACCAAAAAAACTGTCTTAGTTATCTAGTGCTGCTATAACAATAATACCACAAGTGGATGGTGTAACCAACAGAAATTTATTCTCTCACTGTTTAGGAGGCTAGAAGTCCAAATTCAAGGCACAAGCTACAGGGGAAGGCTGTCTCTCCTGTTGGCTCTGAGAGAAGGTCCTTGTCCAGAATCTTACCCTTGTTTAAGAGCTTCTTAGCACAGGACCCACAGGTCCAAAGAATGTGCTCCACTCCCGGCTCTTCTTGCTTGGTGGTAATGAGGTCCCTCTCCTCTCTGCTTGCATCTCTCTTTTATATCTCAAAAGAAATTGATTTAACACACAGCCTAATCCTGTAGATTGTGCCCTGCCTCATTAACATAACTGCCTCTACCCCTGCGTCATTAACATCATAGATTAGGATTTACAACACATAGGATAATTATATCAGAATACAAAATAGAGTACAACCACACAATAGTGGGAATCATGGCTTAGCCAAGTTGACACACATTTTGGGGGGACACAATTTAATCCATGACACCAACAAACCAAACCTTTGCTGTCAAGCCAATTCTGACTCATGGCAACCCCATGTGTGCCGAGTAGAACTGCACTCCACAGGGTTTTCTAGGCTGTGGCCTTTCTGAAGCAGATTGCCAGGTCTTTCTTCTGAAGTGTCTCTGGGTGGGTTTGAACCACCAAACTTTCAGTTAGTATTGGATGCTTAACCCTTTTATGCCACCCAGGGACTCCAAAGTGGAGTTCCATGCAAATCAAGACAGCGATCATCCTAGAAAGGAGTACATAGTGTTTGATCTCATTTATATGATATTCTGGAAAAGGCAAAACTATAGAGACAAAATTCAGGTCAGTGGTTGCCAGAGGCTGAGGGTGGGAAAAGGGATTGACTACAGAGGGATACAAGGGAAATTTTGGGGGGTAATGGAAATATTCTGTATCTTGATTGTTCTGGTGGTTATACAACTATATACGTTTATAAAAACATACAGAACAGCATACTTAAAAGTGGTGAATTTTACTGTATGTAAATTATGCCTCAAAAAAAAAAAAAAAAAAAAGGCTGTTATGGAGTGAGGCTCCAAGCAGAAAGAGGCTGGGCAGGACCCCAGTGGTGGGAGGCCAAGCCTCACTGGGCACTCAGTGTGAGCCAGGACACACAAGAGCAGGCTGGTGGGCAAAGTGAGCCTCTCCAGCCACTGTAGAACAAGGCATTTAGGAAGAAAGAGGAATCAGATTAGAAGACCCAATTAAGCTGGGACTAAAGTATTTGTCACCTGGGAGGTAAATGACAGGAAAACAGGGTCATCAGCAGAATGCCCCCCCCCCCGCCCCAAACACACACAGACAAAGGTGTGTCTTGTAGCAGCAGGAAGGGAAATACGGACAGTCAGGAAGGCAGGAGTCTGGGAGGGTTTGGGAGCCCTCCCTGCCCCCTTTGCAGGCATTCCTGGGAGCAGGATGACTCTCGGATAAAGCTGGCCTTCAAGCCCTTACTCAGGGCCCCTGTCACACGTTGGTGGCCTCATGGTGGGTCTGGCAGGTTTTTACTCAGCACTTTTCTCCTGGCACCTTCAGGATCAAGGCTTCTGGAAGTTGCCCAAACTAAGAGACAGGAAATGCTTCTTCCCAAATTAGCGCAGTGAGCTGTGCCTTTCAGGACCCAAACTCTGCCTCCCAGGGTCGGCCAGAGCAGCGGCCTTACCCAGCATCCCCCTGGGCCTGGCGCCGTGGGCCTGGAGTATGTCCAGCTATAAGAGCTGAATTTGACCCAGGTAGGCGGGTTGGGGGGTGGAGGGCTTCTGTATTACTTTCCTGTGGCTGCTGTAACCAACTAGGCAGACTAGGTGACTGAACACAACACACATTATTCTCTTACAGGTCTGGAGGGCAGAGGCCTGAAATGGGTCGCACTGGGCTAAAATCAAAGTATTGGCAGGGCTGCCTTCCTTTCTGGAGACTCTTCCTTGCCTTCTCCAGCTTCTAAAGGTGGCCTGTGTTCCTTGGCTCTTGATACTTTCTCCATCTTCAAAGACAGCAGCATAGCATCCTCAAAGCTCCCTGACACCCCTGCCTCTCTCTTTCACTTACAAGGACCATTGTGATTACATTGGGCCCACGCGAATAATCCAGGATAATCTCCCCCTGTTGACATTCTTAACTTAACCACATCTCAAAATCCCATTTGCCATGTAAAGTAACATATTCACAAGTTCCAGGGATTAGGACGTAGACATCTTGGGGAGGAGGAGACATTATTCTGCCTACCACAGCTTTCCTACCCTAAGGCTCTTCCTTGAGCTCTGGAGAGCACAGCCCTTCCTCTTTATCTCTGCACCCCTCCTCCATGCTCCCATTGCCATCCTCTCCCTCTTCAGATGGGTCACGTGCTCCTTTGCCCCCCACCCAATACAGTCACCCTGCAAAGGAAGCTCCCATGAGTCAAGGTCAGGGTCCCTCCGCCCCGGGCTCCGTTCCCACTCCCCAGCCTCAGGACAGAGGAGCCCAGCCTGAACACTCAAGGAGGGATGGGTCAAGACTGGAGAATGATGAACAGATCTCTCTGTCAGTGAGGCTCGCTCTGACCCTTCCCTGCCAGGGCTGCAGCAGACAGCCCAGGAGGTCCTTCCCCGGTGTAAGGACAGCAGAAGAACATCTCTTGGGACAAAGCAAAAGTACATCACTTCACCAAACAAGAGCCTGTCTTCAAGGTGACTTTTCTAGACCAATGCACAGCTACTCATCTGTGTAGATAGGGACGTAGGAGGTGATGCTGTCATCATTGTAACCACTTCTAAGCCTTACACATGACTGAGAAGTGGGAGATCTCACTAACATAATGTCCTCAATTCTCTGCACTGCGGAGGAGGTGGGTGAGTGAGCAGACGCATCTCCTGGGACCAGGCTGTATCCCCGGAGAAGGGAGCACATGGGGTGTGCAGATTGCATGCACTGCTGTCATCGGTTTCCCATGGGCAGCACTCTGCTCCCATCAGCCCTCAGGGAACAAGTAGGTGCTCTGCCTGCTTGGGAAGGGGTCAGGTGGCAGAGAGCCAGGTTAGCCATGCTTGAGGACAGTGGGAGGAGGTAAGTACCGCCAGCCTGTCAGCTGGGCGCAGAAGAGCACACAAGGTGGAGGGACAATGTCTTTAATTGTTGGAAAATGACATCATTTCTAGCTTTCTGCTGTTACAAACAGCTCAGAGAATGAATAATCAGCTAACAATGGATTTCAACTTTTTAAGTAGAGGAAAAAAATCCATCAAAACTAAGAAAATCAGATCAATCACAAAAATGCTTAAAGATGTTCACAAAACCTCTCAGTGGGAAATATGTATTAGCTGCATGCAGGAAAACTAGGGATTGAGGATGCTCAGTGGCTGGGGACACTCATGCTGGGCCAAATTGCTTTTGACTGGGTTTTGGTTTTTTGCCCCAGTGGGATGCTGGTTCTGTTGGACAATATTGTTTCTTCAGGGCTTCTCAGAGTTATAGACTCCAGGAAGCTGGCGGAGACCGGGGACTTGTCAGAGGACTTACACGGAACCCAGAAATAGTCCCGAACTGTTCAAGAATGATGCAAATATAAACGTGCCCCGCCAAAGCTAGCGGGGTGGGGACAGCCTTAGCTGCAGCTTCAGGGGAAGGGTGAACAGATTTTAGTTGGCTCAGCTTGTCCTGCACCACTGAGACTAACAGCTCAATTTCCTGGCTCTGTCTCTAGGGTGGACCAGGCCTGCGGCAGAGACACATTTATAAATCCAGTTGCAAGAAGTGGGAGAAGATAAACATGGAGAAAATGAGGCAAGGGTTGGCAGGGATCTCAAGTAACTGGCAGCAGATTTTGCTTTTTCCAACTCATCCTTTGCACTTCCTGTGACATTGTCATAGTTAACCATGTGAACTGAATTATTACCACCCAATCACTGAGTCTTCCAAGAACAAGGGCTTTTAGAGATCTGCTTCAAAATGGTATAGCTTTCTTAGGAAGATGTTATGGATTGAGCTGTGCCCTCCTAAAAGATATGCTGAAGCCCTAACCTCCATCACCTAGGATTGTGATGGTGTTTGGAAATAGGGTCTTTGAAGATGTTATCAGTTAGGTTAACATGAGGTCATACTGGAGTAGGGTGGATCCTAATCCAATATGACTGGTGTCCTTATGAAAGAGGAGACGAGACACAGAGGGAAGATGGCCATGGGAAGACGGAAGCAGTAATTGGAGTGATTTACAAGCCAAGGAATGCCAAGGATCGCTGGCCGTTGCCAGAAACTAGGAGAGAGTCACGGAACAGATACTCTCTCAGAGCCCCCAGATGTAACCAACATGGCTGACACCCTGAATTTGGACTCCTAGGGTGTCAGCAAAAATGAGGGAAACCCTCAGTGAGATGGATGGACACAATAACAGCAACAATGGGCTCAAACATACTAACAACCGTGAAGATGGTGCAGGAGCAGGCCGCGTTTTGTTCTGTTATACATGAGGTTGCCATGAATTGGAGCCCACTTGATGGCAACTAACAAGGATAACGGCCTCCAGAACTGTAAGACAAGAAATTTCTGTTCTTATAAGCCATCCAATCTGCGGGTTTGTTATGGCAGCCCTGGGAATGGAATACAGAAGATAATTGGTGTTTTCCCACTCTGTGAGTTCACTCATACCTGCTGCAGCAGGATGTGTTCCCCACATCCCTGTAGCCACAGCTGGGAACAGGCAGTACCCAGCTCCTGGGGCAGTGAAGGGCCAGCCTCGTGTTTCCCAGTTTCCTGGCCTGTCTCCTGAGTTGAGCAACTGTTTGTTCATTGGTTCATTCATTCATTCAGAAATACATATTAAGTAGGTACTATACTTCAAGCCCAGGTCAAAGTTCTAGGAAAAAAGGTGAGTAAGGCACTATTCCCGACCATAAGGAGTGTACCTGCCAGGTTGCTGCTGATGCCCAAGGTTTTATTCCCAGCAAATGGTGACTGCATCTCCAGGAACTGATGCTTCCGGTAATGCCAGGTGGGTGGTTGATAAGTACAAGGCCACTGATGATGAGTTGCATTCCCTGACCATTTTCCAATAACTATCCACTCACACACCCTCATACAGACAAGCCCAATAGGATTCCTTTCCTGTGGTGATTTTGATTGCTTTATTCTATATTTTATTGTTTTCTGGGCCACAAACAGTAGCTTCCCTTCCAATGGATAAAATTCAACCTAATTAAACCCAAAGCGCACCCTATAGTCAAAGAAAAATGAGGAAACAAGTCCAGATATATCCCTTTGTTTCCTGAATATAAAAGCCAGAGGAAGGGAAACAGGATTTATAACTTCCAAACCATGAGAGGAAAAAACACCATAAATAAAACGTGACCAATTTGACAAAAGGCAAGAAATGGGGAATGGGAAGAGAGGACAAAAAGTTTGGTAGATAGAAAACTCAAAAGAACTTGTCAGGAATAGATGTAGACATATCATGAAGCACAATATATTGTGAATAAGTTCTAATCTATTAACAGAAAGGGGCTCAGACTGGGTTTTTGAAAATCCAGTTGTATGTGATTTACAAACGTTCAGTTATCTATTGCTACATAACAAACTACTTCAGAACTTAGTGGTTTAGGACAAAAATGATTTATTATTTCTCACGATTCTGTGGATTTGTAATCTAGGCCGTTCTTGTGCTGGTCTTGCTTGGAATCACTCATGTGGCTGCTATCAACTGACAGCTCAACCAGTGCTGGAGAGTTCAAGGTGGCCTCAATACATGCCTGGCAGTTGGTAATGGCTGTTGGCTGGGACGTCTTGGTTCTCTTCAATGTGGTCTCTCATCCTGCAGAAGGTTAAATTGGGCTTCTTCACAGCTTGGTGGTCAGGAGGTTCCAAGAGGGCAAAAGAGAGAGCTGTAAGGCCTCTTAAGACATAACCTCAGAAGTCATGTGTCACTTCTGCCACATTATATTGGTATTGGTCAATGCAACACAAGTCTAGCTCATGTCAGGTGGTGTTAGAGTGGCTGCAGGCATATCTGGGATCTGATTAACAGTACATTGAGCTGGGGACAGATTTAGCTTGGGTTTAGTGGGATATTTATGTGGTTTGCAGTCACTTCCATGTATGTTAAGTTATTGCTAGTTGTTCGAATTTAAGAATGATATTTGGGAATATTCCTATCATCCACTGGGCTGACTTACCTGCCATTGTGACTTGAAGGTGCAGAGCCTTTGTATCATAATATGAATGTGTTCGTAATATGAATGCATTGTATCCTAATACGAATGTGTTCTGTGGCATTGGCAATGAAGCACGTGGGTAGTGGAAAAAAAACAAGGTTTGAAATGTATGGAGCCAAAAGTTAGTCTATGGAAAATTCTTCCCATCCCCAAATGTATACAATTGTAAGGAAAGCGTTCAGTTCTCACTGAAACTTAGTCAAAGCCAATAGTCTCTCCTGTCAGGAGTATATCTGATAGTGCAAAATGGACCAATACCCACATGTAGAAAAATGAAACGTACCTCACGACATACACAAAAACACAACTAATTCAGAATGGATCAAGGACATAAATGTTAAATCTAAAGCCATAAAGTTCTTGGAAGAAAATATAGGAGCAAAGTTTTGGGATCTAATTTGTTTCAGTAATAGATTATCAAACACAACAACAATTGCACGAACAGCAGAAAACAAAATAGATGACTGGGACCTCATAAACGTTAGATACTTATGTTCACCAAGAGACTTTATCAAAAGAGTAAAGAAACAACCTGCGGACCTGGTAAAAATTCTTTGGGGATGATATAACCTATAAGGGTCTAATACCTAAAATATATAGAAAGCTTCTACAACTTAACAACAACAAGAAAAATAAGCCAATCAAAAACTGGGCAAAGGACATGAACAGACAATTCACCAAAGAGGATATTCAAATAGCCAACAGACACTTGAAAAGATACTCAACATCATTAGCCATCAGAGAAATGCCAATCAAAATCACAATGAGATACCATTTTACTCCCACTAGGATGGCTAAGACAAATGGAAAATAACAAGTGTTGAAAGGGATGTGGAGAAATCGGAACCGTCATCCATTGCTGGTGGGAATGCAAAATGTTACAACCTTTGTGGAAAACAGTCTGGAGATTCCTCAAAAACTAGAGGTAGAGCTGCCATATGACCCAGGAATTTCACTTCTAGGTACATACCCTAGGGATATAATAGAAGTGACAGGAACAGACATATGCAAACCTGTGTTCATTGAAAGGAATACAGAAAGTCACTGCACCAAAAAGAATTGGTCGACATTCAAACATTTCAGGAAGTAGCATGTGATCAAGAACGAATGCTCCTGAAGGAAGAAGTCCAAGCTGCACTGAAGGCATTGGCAAAAAAACAAGGCTCCAGGAACTGACAGAATACTGATTGAGATGTTTCAACAAACAGATGCAATGCTGGAAGCGCTTACTTGTCTATGCCAAGAAATTTGGAAGACAGCTACTGGGCCAACCTACTAGAAGAGATCCATATTCGTGCCCATTCCAAAGAAAGGTGACCCAATGAAATGTGGAAATTATCAAACAATATCATTAATACCACATGCAAGTAAAATTATGCTGAAGATAATTTAAAAATGGTTGCAGCAATCACAGGTGTAACTAAAGCATTCAGGTAGGGCGCGTGTCCTGGGCGCTGCTTGAGGAGGGGCACTAATGAGCAGTTTCTATTGGCCATCGTAGTTTCCATCACCAGCTGTGAGAGATCATTCAACAAGTTAAAACTAATTGCCATGGGAACTATTTTCCATAGACAGGCCCCTAGCTGCAGTACATCGACAGGGAACTGTCAGAAATTCAAGACGGATTCAGAAGAGAACATGGAACCAGGGATATCATTGCTATTGCTGATACCAGATGGCTAAAAGCAGAGAATACCAGAAAGATGTTTACCTGTGTTTTATTGACTATGCAAAGGCATTCGACTGTGTGGATTATAACAAATTATGGATAACATTGTGAAGAATGGGAATTCCAGAACACTTAATTGTGCTCATGTGGAATCTGTACATAGACAAAGAGGCAGTCGTCTGAACAGAACGAGAGAATACTTTGTGATTTAAAATCAGGAAAGGTGTGTGTCAGGGTTGTACACTTTCAGCGCACTTATTCTATCTACATGCTGAGCAAATAATCTGAGAACCTGGACTATAGGAAGAAGAACTCGGTGTCAGGATTGGAGGAAGACTCATTAACAACCTTCAATATGCAGATGACACAACCTTGCTTGCTGAAAGTGAAGAGAACTTGAAGCACTTACTGATGAAGATCAAAGACTATAGCCTTCAGTATGGATTACACTTCAACATAAAGAAAACAAAAATCCTCACAAATGGACCAATAAGCAACAGCATGGCAAACAGAGAAAAGATTGAAGTTATTAAGGATTTCATTTTACTTGGATCCAAAATCAACACCCATGGAAACAGCAGTCAAGAAATCAAAAGACGTATTGTATTGGGCAAATCTGCTGCAAAAGACCTCCTTAAAGTGTTAAAAGGCAAAGATGTCACCTTGAGGACTAAGGTGCCCCTGACACAAGCCATGATATTATCAATTGCTTCATATACATATGAAACTTGGACAACGAATAAGGAAGACTGAGGAAGAATTGATGCATTTAAATTATGGTGCTGGTGAAGAATATTGAATATACCATGGACTGCCAGAAGAATGAACCAATCTGTCTTGGAAGAAGTAGAGCCACAATGCTCCTTAGGAGAAAGGATAGTGAGACTTCATCTTGCTTACTTTGGTTATGTTATCAGGAGGGACCAGGCCCCGGAGAAGGACATCATGCTTCATAAAGCAGAGGGTCAGCAAAAAGAGGAAGACCCTCAATGAGATGGATTGACACCGTGGCTGCAACAATGGGCTCAAATATAGCAATGATTGTGAGGATAGTTTGGAATTAGGCAGTGTTTTGTTCTGCTGTACATGGGGTCGCTTTGAGATGGAACCAACTTGACAGCACCTAACAACAACAACAATGTTCATTGCAGCAATAATTCACAATAGCAAGAAGATGGAAACAACCTAAGTGCCCACTAATGGATGGATAGGTAAAATATGGTACATATATACAATGCAATACCACTCAGAGATAAAGAAAAATGAGTTTCCAAAACATCTTACAACATGGATGAACCTGGAGGACATTATGTTGAGGGAAACAAGTCAATCACAAAAATATATATATATATACATAGTATGTTCTCACTTTTATGAAATGACATAAATAGGTAAATATACAGAAACTAATGTTCATTAGTGGTTAACAGGGAAGAGAGGAGAGGAGAATTCACTCTCTAGATAGTAGACACTTGGTATTTTTGGTGATGGGAAAGGTTAACACCGAATGAGGGTGAAGCGTGCACAGCTTGACAAAAGTAAATGAAGTCACTAAGATGTACACAAGAAAAAAAGGACCTTTAGGTAATTGCTATGGCATATATAATTTTGCAACAACAACCAACAAATATATGCACAGGTATGTATGTATGTATGTAGGCATATATGTATGAGTATGTATATAGTATACATACATATATGTATGTAGGCATGTATGTATGAGTATGTATGTGTGTACATATAAGTGTATGCAAATGTTTATGTATATGCATGTATGTGTGTGTATGCTTATATATTTATATGTATAATAAAGCACATGTGGGCAAAGTTAGAGATACTTCTTAGACATAACCAAATATCTTGCAGGAATGGACTTCTGGGTTTGAAGGCTTAAGACCATAGTCTAGTGGGACAACTCAGTCTGTTGGCATAATATAGTTCATAAAGTTTATGCTCTACATCCTAGATTGGTGAGTAGTGTCTGGCGTCCTAAAAGCTTGTCTAAGATAAAACTGTTGGTCTGTATTCATCTGGAGCAAAAGAGAAAGAAGGAAACTCAAGATTCAAAGAAGGAGCTAGTCTACAGGACCAACAGTCTACATGAACCATGGCCTCATCTACCCTGAGACCAGAAGAACTAGATGGTGCCTGGCTACCACTACCGACTGTTCTGATCAGGACTACTTACTGGACCAGTTGAGACTAAAGGACTCCCTGAGACTATTGCCCTGAGATACTCTTTAAACTTTGAATCAAAACTAGCCCCTGAGATCACCTTTTAGCTAAATAACAGATTGCCTCACAAAATAAAGAATATCACTCATGAGTATTGTGCTCCCTTAAAAAAATCATCTATATGAGACCAAACCATCAACAATTACTTTAAAATAAAGATGAAAAGGTAAGGGAGGCAGGGAAACTAGATTAATGGAAATGGAACAACCAGAATAGATATAATGAGGATGTTCATGCATTGTGAAGAATGGAACCAATGTCACTGAACAATTTGAGTAGAATTTGTAGAATGGGAACCTAGACTTCTGTGTAAACCTTCACTGAAAACACAAAATACTATTTTTCAAAAAATGGACCAATACTTTCTAAATACTAAGTTAAAATAGTCTCAAACCTAGAATTCTATACTCGGCCAAATTATTGATTAAATGTGAGAACACATTTTTTTTTTCCTTTTGAGTAGGAATCAAATTAAATAGAATTCTAACAGAATTCGTGTGTCTGTGGGACACAAACCTACAATTGCATTGCAAACTTCAAGTCCATCTGTCATGTTTTATGAATTTCTGTTATCAGTAATAAATAATAAATTTCTGTCAAACGTGTTAAAGTAGACTGAGCTATCTTTGATCTGCTTCCATAAGAGTACAGCCAAGAAAACCATATGGGGCAGTTCTACCCTGTTACATGGGGTTACTGTGAGTTGGAATGGACTCCATAGCACCCAATAACACAAAAGTAACAACATGGGAAATATTACAAAGTCGTTACCACTAAGAAGAAGCAGTGGTGGCTTTGTAACGTGTCTCATTGTCTAGGTTGAACTATGTTGCCCGGAATTTCCTTCCCTGTATATTTCCAGTTAGGGTGGGCTACCAGAGACATTTTTGAGTGGGTTTAGAAGGTAGAAGAGAAGCAGCAGCCACTCTGTAGCTCACACAGGTTTGTTGCTTACCCTCTTTGGTGTGGAGCAGCAGCGGGGCCTGCAACTGCTCCACCTTCCCCAGGATCCTCCTTCAACTTCTCTGACTCCTGGGCCAGGTGTGTGTTTAGCCCCATGACATAGGGCACTAGCTTCTTCTGCAGGACATCCACATCAACAGGTTGGAGACAGTTCCAGTCTATCCTAATGGATCCCAGCTTATGCTCTTGAGTTCCAGCTTGTCCTTGTTCTCCCCCATTTTACATCCATCTTCCTTTTCACGCTGCCTGCCCTGTGACTTTCAAGCTCTAGTGTGCAAAAGGTGTAAAGACGACAGCCTTACAAAGCCTGCTTAATCAGTGTCATAATTGTGTAAAGTTAAATACTTGTAACAAATCCCTTATTTTAGACAGATAACCAGTAAAACCAGTTGCCATCGAGTTGATTCTAACTCATGGCAACCCCACGTGTTTCAGAACTGTGCTTCATAGGGTTTTCAATGGCTGACTGAAGTAGATGCCAGGCTTTTCTTCCGAGGTGTCTGTGGGTGGGCTTGAACCTCCAAAACTTCGATCTTTTGGTTAGCAGGTAGGCATGTTAACCCTTTGTTCTACCCAGGGATTCCTTTAGATAGATAGATAATAGATAAGCAGATAGAGATGTAGATGTATAAATGTGTGTGTGTGTATTAACCTTCTAGTGGTTCTGCTCCTGACTGAAGCCATCAGAGATATGACTAAAATTTCAAGAGTATTATTGAGGTGCTCCATGCAGTTTAATGTTAGACTGATTTCCTGGATTTTGTGATGTTTATGGTATTTGTCAGCTTTTTTGAAATGGCAGTTTGTTGTGATTTCTTTCCATACTCAAGATAAATATTTATTTTGTATTTGTAATTTTGTATAATTGTGTGCAATTATAAACCCGTTGCCGTTGAGTCGATTCCGACTCATAGCAACCCTATAGGACAGAGCAGAACTGCCCCATAGAGTTTCCAAGGAGTGCCTGGTGGATTCGAACTGCCGTCCTTTTGGTTAACAGCCGTAGCTCTTAACCACTGGGCCACCAGTGTTTCCATTTAGGCCCCAAAAATCCAGATCCTCTCCTGCTTTTTTAGAGAAAGTCCTCCCTCAAAAGGGGGAATAAACCAAGAATGAGGACGACATAGCATCCAGGAAACAGGAGGCCCCACACAGCACGGGGCACAGGTGATCCTGGGGATGCTTGTGCAGGAAGTCACA
>NW_004443966.1:19529070-19551323 GCF_000243295.1 Trichechus manatus latirostris | reverse complement strand
GAGGGCTGCAGGAGGAGTGTCTCCCAGAAGAGAAAATAAATGCATTGAATATCAAATTTTTTAAATATATTGAGAGGAAACTTATACTTCTGCAGTAAGTTTTGGGAGATGGTAATAGAACACAGAAAATAAGCAAATCTTTTTTTTTAAAAAAAGGTAATTCTTAACTCCAGAGAGAACAAAAGTTTGTATGAGAAAAGAAATATAATCATACGGCAATACTGGGATCGGCTGTGACTAGCAACTAGATAATTATCATAATGCAAACATTTGAGTACCGATTGAAGAAAAAATTGTCATTTAATCATATTGGAAAGATAGAGGGAGGAGGTGTGTGTGTGTGTGAGAAAGAGAGAAAGAGAGAGAGCTAATTCTTCAACTTCCATAGGAAGTCAGTAGGTAATATCTAAAGCTGAAAAATTAAAAAAAAAAAATAGCAAAAAAGCATGTTACTTCTTAATATGGTAGTAAATGTTAGACAAAACAGCCGAAAAAGTTGAAAGTGATTGCCCTACAGCTCCCGTCCAGAGGCGAGATGAGAAGGCAGAGAAGGTCAGGAGCTGGCTGAATGGACACAGGAAATCCGGGGTGGAAGGAAGTGTGCTGTCACAGTATAGGGAGAGCAACTAGGTCGCATAACAATGTATGTATAAATTTTTGTATGAGAGACTAACTTGAATTGTAAACTTTCGCTTCAAGTACAGCAATAAAACTAAAAAAAAATAAAAAAAACCCAAAAAAGAAAATGATTGCCCTAGGGAACTGGAATCAGGACAAAACAGGGACTGTTTTTATCGTTATACACCTTAGAGAATTATTTGATTAAAAATAAAAATGTAACAATAGAAAAAATACATTAGGTAAAGACTAAGAAAGACACAGTTTCAGTAGTTGCAATATTAATACATGAAAAAACAAAATTCAAGGTTAAAAGCATTAAAAGGAACCAGGAAGCAATTTCCTATTAATAGTTGGCATAGTCCACCAAAAAGGAATAACAAGCATAATCATTTATCTATCTACTAATAGAGCTTTGACAGAAATACAGGGATAAAACAAATCTACAATCAAAGTGGGAGATGTTTAACACGTCTCTCTCGGAAGTCCACAGATCAGACAGAAAATAAAAATATGATCGTTTGATAACAAGTAGCCTGATCTAAAAGATGGTATAAAACATTTTACCCAATAATTAGAGAGCATATATTTTCTTCAAACACATATGAAGTTTTTGAAAAAATTAAACATTAGGCCACAAAGGAAATCCATAAAATTTAAGAAACAAAAATCATACATGACATTTTCACAGCCATGTGTAATAATACTAGGAGATTTTTTTTTAAGCATAGTCAAATAAAACAACCACCACCACAAAACTTGCCACCTGAAAAATTTTAAATACACTTATGAATTCTTTGGGGTTAAAGAGGAAATTCAAACTGGAATTACAAACCTTTCAAAAGAACAGAAAAAACATTACATAGTAAAATTTGAAGGATTTATCTAAAGTAATATGCACAGGATCTATAGCCTTCAATGATTTCTGTGATAACGGAAATGTTCTACATCTCTGCTGTCCAGAATATAGTTCGACCAAACCAAACCCCTTGCCACCAAGTCCATTCTGATTCATAGCAACACTGTAGGACAGAGTAGAACTGCCCTCAAGGAGGGCCTGGTGGATTCAAACTGCCGACCTTTTGGTTAGCAGTCATAGCTCTTAGCCACTGTGCTACCAGGGTTTCCAGAATATAGTAGCTGCTAGCAATCTGGGGCTATTGAGCACTTGAAATGTGGCTAATGTGATTGAGGAACTAAGTTTTTTATTTTATTTAATATCAGTTTAAATAGTCACATGTGGCTAGTGGCTACCATATTGGACAGTGTGGTACTATAATGAGCTCATGTTACTTTTTTGCCTTATTTCCAAGGGTTACTTCTCCATTTAAAAAAATGGAAGTATAATACAAGAAAGTGCACAAATTAGAGGGTACAGCCTGATGAACTTCTATGTATGCATCCAGCTGTGTAACCACCTCCCAGATCAAGATATCAAACATTTCCCTTCAGCCCCCTCCTAGTCAGTACTCCTCAACAGTATTCTGATGTCTTGCACCATAAGTTAGCGTTGCCTGTGTTTGAGCTTCATATAAATGGAATCATCCACTATGTATCCTTTGGTGTTTGACTTCTGTTGTGGATTGAATTGTGTTCCCCCAAAATAAGTGTTAGAATCCTAACCCCTATCTCTACGTGTGAATTTAATCCCATTTGGGAGTAGAACTTTCTTTGTTATCCTAGTGAGGGCATTTTCGTGTAGGATGCGGCCTAAACCTAATGACTTCGGAGTTGTAAGAAGAGCAGATTAGACACTAGAGCAAACACAAACCGGGAAGATAGATACCATGTGAGGCCCGCCAAGGAGCCCAGGAACAGGAGCTGAAAGAGCCAAGGATCTTTCCCCAGAGCCAACAGAGAGAGCCTTCCACTACGGCCAGTGCCCTGAATTCCGACTTACAGCCTCCTGAAATGTGAGAAAATAAAATTCTCTTCTTTAAAGCCATTAACTTGTGATATTTCTGTTACAGCAGCACTTGGTACCTAAGACAGCTTCTTTCATTCAGCGTTACGGCATCCACGTAGCTGTGTGTAGCTGCAGTTCATTCTTTTTCGTTGCTGTGTACTATTAGGTTGTATGAATACACCACAGTTTATTTACTCATTCTACTATCGGTAGACATTTGAGTTATTTCCAGTTTGGGACAATTACATATAAAGCCACTGTGAATATTCTTGCACTAAACACTCATTTGGTTAAGAGTTATGGCTGCCAACCAAAAGGTCGGCAGTTCAAATCTACCAGCTGCTCCTTGGAAACCCTATGGGGCAGTTCTACTCTGTCCTATAGAGTCGCTATAAGTCGGAATCGACTCGATGCCAACAGGTTTATTTATTTTTATTTTTTATATCGCCAAATCCTCATTAAGAACACTGGCCGTTTGTGTGTGTGTGTGTGTGTGTGTGTGTGTGTGTGTGTGTGTGTGTATCCAGGAGTGAAATTGCTGAGTCATAAATTGCTTTTAACTTGAGCAAAGAGTGCCAAACATTTTTCCAAAGTGGTTATATTTATCCATTTACATTCCCAATAGCAGCAAAAGAGTTCTAGTTTAAGCATGTCTTACTTTTATAATTAGGGAAAAAAATGCTATTTTTGATATTTTGTGATAGCAAGAGGAAATTTTGTCTAGACAAACTCCGTAATTAGCAGCAAATTTAGCAATATGTAAACTGCATTATCCTCACTCCATCTGATTTATAGAGGTATCAGGAGGAGGTTTGGCTTGATAGCTAAGAGCTCTAGCTTTGGAGTCAGACAACTGAAGGGAAAACGGCCCTGCAAATCACCAGCTGTGTGATCTTGGGCAAATTACTAACCCTCTCTGCTCTTCAGTTTCAGTAAATTGGAATAATAATTTTACCATCTCACAAGATTTTATAAGAATTAATAAAATAATGCTTGCAAAGCCCATAGCATGTGCCTGGAATATGGTAGGAGTTTAATAAATATTAGTTATTGTTGGTTTTATTAACATGGATATGAATATTAGGTGACCATTCTCGGCCAGTCTAAATGTGTGGTAGGCCATTTTTATTAAAAAGCATTTGATAATTAATTCCCCCTTCCCATTTTCCCCCATTTTAACGCTCAACAAGTCTCATGAAGTTCTCTTCTGATCGCTATGGCTGTGGCAGTTTTTCTCTCAAACGGTCAGACGCCTTGAATGGCTTTAAGACTCAATTTAAGGACCAGTTTGCCTGAGTGTCACTGAGAAAATGCATCTAATTTGCCAAAACCAAATTAACTCCTAATACACAAGGGGCCATGTTTAGACAGTAAACCGTTGATAAAAATATAAACTCTTTTATTCTCCTTGTTCCTTGTGGACTTAAACTTAATTATTAAACTTACAGTCACATGTCCAGACAAATCACACACAATTAGCACCATTTTTAAAAATCGTAACATCTTCAAATTACTTTAAATTACTTAGTCAGGGATGATACAAAATACTCCCAACTAATCTAACCCAACAGGTTAATTTTATCTTCTACCCATCATGGAGTCTTTAAGAAGCCCTGGTGATGCAGTGGTTAAAGCACTCAGCTGCTAACCAGAAAGTCAATGGTTTGACCCCACCAGCTGCTCTGTGGGAGAAAGATGTGGCAATCTGCTTCCATAAAGATTTACAGCATTGGAAACCCTATGGGGCAGCCTTGCACACCCTGTGGGGCAGTTCTATTTTGTCCTATAGGGTTGCTAAGAGTCAGAAATTTCGACTCTCTATGGCAGTGCGTTTTGGTATGGGGTCTTTGAATGCTGCTTTTTTTTCTTTTCTTTCTTTCTTTCTTTTTTTATCCATATCAAGCCTCATTAGGAACACTGGCCATATTTAAAACTAAACACTTACATTGTGAGACATTTTATAATTCAATCTCTTTTATATTCCGGTCACAAGCAGATCTTTCATTTTCAATATAATGTTATTCTCTATTGAGTCCTAAGGCAAAATCTTGTCATTGAACACACGTGTGGTGGGTGTGTTTCAAATGCCATCAATTAATAGACACGTTCCAAGTGAAATGGCTCCGCTTGCTCCATCCCCAGTTTTCCAGCAGAATTGCTCTTGTCAATAGCTTTGTATTGGAGATTTACAAGGTATAGGTAGTTATTAGGTCAAGCATGGCAATTTATTGGCTCTGTGTGGGACTTTCTTACATCCCGGTACCTGGGCTTGACTCTTTCCTCAGTGTGTGCACTCCGTCCCTGAATGGACATGTTCCTCCAGCTTCTCCTGCCCGGTGTTCATGCAGTCCTGGTTCTTTCTCTGCAGTGACGCCCCTTGTTGCGCAGTGAGAAGGCCCCTCTCTCCCTGCAGGGTGTCTCAGAACTGGGGCTCAGATGTTAACAAATCAAGCAGTCATAGCCAGATGCACCCCTTTTTTCTTTACCAACCAAAATGCATCACCCGGAGATCCAGGGAGGAAAACTGAGATTCGCATCCCCATCGGCAGGAACAGTACAAACACTGACTCAGTCTTCATAGATGTTAGCTTCTGTTTGTTATTCTTTAGATGTCACGGACAGAGGACTGTGTTCTAGACCCAAGACAAAGAAGCAGACGACCTCACATCAGCTGCTTTTTCCTCAAAGAAGCCCTGCCTCCCTTTGTCCTCTTGTATTAATGGGCTTTCTCTAATGATCTTCAAGATGGTTCTCATTCCAGCTGATCTTTAAGAGGGGGCTCCTTTCAAATCACCTTTCTGTAGACAGGTTTCCGATCTGATCCAAGGCCATATCCTGGGCATCTGGTTTCTGTAGTTCAAAGAATTACTGCTCCTGATAAATTGCAATGAGTTCCAAGGCCACTTCTGTCAGATTACATTCTCTGACCATTTTCCAGGTCCCCCAGTACACACTTACACAACACACACACACACACACACACACACACACACACATACACAGGCTCCTCAACCTATTAGACTCCATTCCCATGTAGCATCCAGATAAGTTCTATGACAGAAGAAACTGGGGAAAGCTCAGCCAGCACAGCACTGAGGCACACTGTAGGCGCCCAGTGCAGGTGCATTGCATGGAAAGCTTTGGAGTCCTGGAGTGAAGGACGGGGCTGAGGAGTCCACCTCCAGGCCTCCACAGCGTTCTCATAGAGCAGGTACCAGGCCAGCCAGGCCGGCAGAGTGGAAGCAAGGGGGACGTATTTTGACCTATTCACCGGTTGGTTCCTTGGGGGAGGAAATAAATAGTGAGCTCCTCTTTTCTGGATAAGTACAAGCTGAGGTTGTACAACCACTGGACGGGGATATTGTCGAAAAGAATTAAACCTCAAATGGTTTGTTGAACTAGCAAGTCTTTAGGGTCCCTTCCAACCCTGGAATGTTACGAGATTCCTTGAGGAAGGAAAAGGGAAGGAAGAAAGAGAACAGAGAGGAGAGAGGGGAAGGAAATGAAAGGATAAAATGTAAAAGGAGGCAGAAAGGAAGGCCAAAGGTTGGGACCATTCTATGCATGTACCAAACATTTAGAGAAAAACTTGAGAGTTCCTGGGAGGGCTGGTATCTCTGTGGGCAGTCAGCAGAGTATCTTGGGGCCTAGGCCGTCAGCCTCCAGCACCCACCGTTCCTGTCTTCTGGGCCCAGCCTTTGGACCTGGGCCTGTCCAGGGAGCACGGGGCCTAGCTGAGCAGGGCATGTGTTCATCCATTACACAGCCTGGCCCCAACAAAGGGGCAAAATGCTCAGCTCCCCCGAACATTCATCTGCAGGCACTCAGGATCCTGGGGGGTCGCCAAGATGGCCCCCAGTTCCTTAGGACAGGGAGGGACAGGAAGGAGACTTTCTCCTTCCTGAAACCCATGACTAGAGGATTGGGATGGACCCAAATCGTTGAGCACTCGCCAGCTTATCCTGGCCTGTGCCAAAAATAACAATCATCTGCTGGTCGATTCCCAAACCAATCACAGGAATTGGGCCAGTTCCTGGCCACTCAGCTGTGACCAGGGGCAGGACTCAGGCTGTGGCCCACAGAAGTAAGTGTTTTCTGAGAGATCTTGACTGGTCTGGGAGGGAACCTGGGCTCAGGCCTCCGGGAAATGTCACAGCCATTGCCTCGCCTGGAAACAGTCTGGGGCTACGATAGGATGCTGGGTGCCTGGATCCAGGCCTGGTCCCAGCCTGGACTGGTCCAAGTAGGAGGACCTGCTACCCACAGAGAGGGTGAAGGAGGAGAAGAGACTCTGAGCAGGAAGATGGGAGGGGAAGGATACAATCTTCACCTGCTTCCCTAACTCCCGTTCCTCTCCTCTCTTCTTACTTCCCCTCCTGGCTACTCCCTCCCTATCTGGGGGTGGGGGGCAGGGAGGTGGAGTAGGGATTCAACTGAAACACACAGCCAGCCCAGCCTCAGAAGCACCACATCCACTTTTGATCCCCCATCTCTCCTGTTCCCTGCCCAAGGAGCCCCATTTCTACAACTATTAAACCAGTCTGCTTTCAGCCATGCTCTGTACATGCGCACACCTTAGCACACCCCCTGCCACTTGTCCATGTATTGTTCACTGAGCTCCTCCCCACCCCCCACCACACTTGGCTCCCAGCTTTTTCTGTAGTTTATGTTTAATGTGACGTCCCCTGTGGAAGCCACAGCAGTTCAGCCCCTATGAGTCCCCACACTGGCGTCTCAGAGAACTCAGCCTGGTACTGAGACAAAAGGCAGCGCGCACACATCCACACACACACACACTACACATCCACAAACCACACACACACACACACCCCACATACACACACACCCACACACACACCCCACACACACTACATACACACACACCCCCATCCACACACACACACACCCCACATACACACACAGCCCACACCCACACCCACACACCACATACATACACACCCACACACATCCCACACACACCACACACACACACACACCCATACACTACATACACACACACACCCATCCACACACACACACACTCCACACACACACACACACCCCACATACACACACACACCACGCGCACACACACACACACATCACTCAGGCATTCCTGGAGCTCCCCGTGTTCAGCGTGTGCAAAGACACCCCCCTCCCTCTCTGCCAGCTCCCTCCCCACTCCCAGCCTCCCCACCCCCACTCCCTTCCAAGTGGCTTCGCCTCCCACCCAGAGCTGGAGGCACCAAAGCAGGCTCCTGTTGGCGAACACCGAACACCGGGCAAAATCACAGACTGTCCGACAAATACAAATCACACAAGACTGACACCGAAGGGTTTTAGGGCTCCTTCCTCCATCTATTTCCTCCTTCAGCCCCCAGGCCTCCTCCCTCTGTCCCCTGACAAAGAGTCACCGAGCCCAGTTCAAACCGATTGTTTATTGACTGTTTATATACAGATGCGCATAGAAAAGGGCGCGTGCTCCGGGGGGCTACTCCTTCCCAGGCCGCACTTGGGCTGTGCTTCGCAGAGAGGGTCGGCCCACAGGCCCGGAAACCCCCCACCCCAACCCCGACGCTTTCCTTCAAAAACGAAAAAGGACCCCGGCCCAAGTTGCCACGCCCGCCCTCAACCTCCCTCCCTCCCCGCCCGCCTGTCTGCCCGCCCGCCCCCTCTACACTATACGCTCACACTTCACTGGACACACACAGACTTTTCCCCTACAGAGCACGCTTGTCTAGTACTACACGCCCGGCGAAGGCGATTCTCAAGGAAGGAGGGGCGGGGCAGGGAGACGCGAGGACCGAGCGCTTTTTTCCATTCCATCTCGCGGCGGTCCCGCGGAGGCTTTGTGCGAACCAGAACGCAAGCACCCACCAGGGACCGAGCCGGGGGGACCACAGTTGGCTTCCTACACCCTCAGCGTGCTTGGGCCGGGGTCTGGGCCCCCGAGAGCCGCGGAAACCGCACTGACCTCCGGAAACCCCAACACACTGACAACGAAATTGGCCCGGGGCCAAGCCCGCACCATCAGCGGAAAAGGGGCGTGCAGTCTCGCGGAGCTTTAAATTAGGACCGAGCGCGAAAGAAAACGGATTCCCGTCCCCACAAGCACACTCAATTTTTCCAGAAGCTGGGAAGGGGCTGTTAGCACCAGGCCCAAGAGTGTCGCTGTCTTTGAAAAGAACGAAAATATGAAAATAAGAGCACTGAGCTGAAAGGCGCCCAAGGCACCCGGCTCAGCTCCAGCTGGTCAGAAGCGGGCTAAGGCCGGATCCAGGTGGGAGTTGTGGTAGAGGACAGAGGGTTTGCTTCCCAGTCGGGAGGGAGGCTTTCAAACACAAAACTAGGGGTCAAAGGGAAAATGATTTCTTCTTATGGCACCGGGTCCTTGCGTCGCGGAAAGGGCGGCCGAGGGAGTAGGGTCGCGACCAGACCCCACCGCGCTCCGCGCTAGGGACTTCTGCCAGGGGTCCGGGGCTGGTTCCGGAGCCACAGCGTTACCACTAGATGTTTCCAAGGTCTTCCCCTATTTCCTTTGGATCCAGAGCCCACGGTGGAGTCGGTGGTGGGGCGTAAAGTCAGCTGCCCACTGGTTGCTCCCTTAGGTAACATTCGCGATGGAAATGGAGAGCTGTGTATTCCCCTCATCCCGTCTGTGGGTCGTGGCTTATTTGGGGAGGAAGGAGCGGGGAACTGTGCTTGTGGGTGGAGGGTTCCACCCGCCGAGAGAATAACGGCAGGCCGTGGGTAACGGGGACTGGTGAAATCGGTTCGCTTCCTACCAGATGTCCCTAGTATTCAAGATTGGGGAATGACAAGGGGGCGGAGTAGGTGTACCCAGGGTGGGGTGGGGTAATAAGTCCTGCCAGCCCAAGGCTTCTGTTCCTCGGGACCCAAGGTGGGGGATGGGAATGGGCGGGCCAGGTGGCCCGGTGGACCCGAGGTTCAGCCCGCCGTCTGCCTGTAGTTGCCATTAATCTCCTGGGCAATATTGACCGCCTCTGCGCCCAGGGGCAACCGGTCGCTGTACTCGGAGCCCGCCTCGAACTCCTCTTGGTTGGCCTTGGACTGGGACTCCACTAGCGAGCAGCCCGCCAGGCTCTCCTCCCTCTGCAGGGCCCCGCTAGGGTCCCCCTGTTCCACGTCTTCGTCCAGGCCCTCTCCGGAGGCCGCCTCTGGCTCCTCGCCGCCTGCCTCGCCGCCTGCCGGGTAGCTTTTCTCCGACTCGAGGTAGGAGGCACGCGGGTCGAAGTCGGCGGCGATGCGCTTCTCCATGGGGTCGGGAGCCTGTGGTCTCAGGATAAGGCGGTAGGGCTTGCCCGGGTGTTTGGCCAGCAGATGGCAGCAGGCGGCGCCCAGCAGGGGCACGGTGGCCAGCACCAGGAGGAACACGCTCACCGCCACGATGACCAACAGCGAGGGCAGCTCCTTCTTGGTGGCGAACACCACCTGCACGTGACACGCCTCGCCCGCCAGCGCCAAGCACACAGAGTAGTTGGTGCCAGGACGCAGGCCGCGGAACCAGTAGGCGTTGACGCCCTCCTCCACGCGCGACCACTGCACTGCGGCGCCGCCCCCCGCTGGGCACAGATAGAGTAGGCGCAGGGGCCGCGGCCCAGGTCGCCCAGCTTCCGCGGCCCCGCCGGGCCCAGGGCTCCAGCGCGCCGCCAGCGGCGTCAGCTGCACCCGCGCCTCACGCTCCGCTACGTCCAGCGCAATGACGCCCAGCTCGAAGACGTGGGGTTTGAGGTCCGCGCTCTGGTTGAACGCGTGGTTGGACACGTATCTCGAGGGGTCCCCGTGGCCGCAGCGCTGCTCCTCCGAGGGGTCCGCAGGGACCTGGTTTTCCGCCTCTTCTCCCTCACCTGCGTCCTCCTCCGGCCCCGCCTCGGTCTCCCCGAGGACGCTGACTCGGGCCAGGCCTTGGCCTTTGGTTTTGCTCTCGGGCTTAGAAGGCAGGACGCTGTTGCCCCGAACTTTGGCTGTGGACTTGCGCTCAGACAGCGGCGTCTGCCCACCGGGTTCTCCCCCGGCGCCGGGCGCATGCTTCGGGGGCCCTGCTGCTGCCACGGTCACGCGTATCGACGTCGAGTTGGCGCCCAGCTCGTTGCGTGCACGGCAGGTGTAGACGCCCGCCTCCTTGGCGCTCAGGATGGGCACCAACAGGGAGCCGTTTGCGAGCGCCAGGAAGCGTGGGGTAGCTGGCGGTGCGGGCCAGGCGGGTGCTGGAGTCAGGGTTGGCGCTTCGGTCTGTGTCGGCCCGTCCCCATCCCCATCCCCAGCCCAGTCCTCCGCCCCGTACCCGTCATCCTCCTCTCTAAGGGCCGGCGGTTCTAAGACTACAGTGCCACCCGGGATCTGAAGGTGCCATTGCAGGCGGGGCGCTGGGTGGCCTTCGGCAGTGCAGTGCAGCACGAGCGCCAGTCCGGCGCGCAGAGGGCTGCCGGGTGCCTCGGGCGCCGGCTCGGAACTCAGATGCACGCTGGGCGGTACACAAGACAACGTAGGCAGGCGGTGCACCGGCACCCCCTGCAGCGCGGGAGGCGAGGCGCATGCAATGGAGTCGGGCTCGGGCAGCGAGACCCTGGTGCTCGCGGCCCAGGCCTGCAACCACACAAGGCCGCAGCCGCAGTGGAAAGGGTTGTGGTAGAGCTGCAAGTGCGACAGAGCGCTCAGTTCGTCGAAGGTGCCGGGCGCCAGCGTACGCAGGTGGTTGTTGTTGATACGCAGGGAGCGCAGGTCCGGCAACGCGCCGAGGGCGTCGCCGGGCAGGGAACTTAGGCGGTTGTGATTCATTTTGAGCAGCTGCAGAGCGCTCAGGTTGCGCAGGTCGCTCCACGGGAAGCTGGATATGAGGTTGTGGCTCAGGTCGAGGTTCTTGAGCTGGCTCAGCACGGCCAGCGCGCCCGGCTCCACAGTGCGCACCTCGTTGTGCGCCAGCCACAGAGAAGTGACCTGGGTGACGTTGGCGAAGGCGCCGCGCCGCAGGACGGTGATCTTGTTGGCCGACAGACTAAGCGTGGTCACGTTGGCCGGCAGCCCCTCGGGAACTTCGCGCAGCTCCTTGTAGGCACAGTCGGCAAATTGATGTGCATACTTGTCCACGCAGGCGCATGGCTCGGGGCACGCTCTGGCCACTCCGAGCAGCGCCCAGGCCAGCCACAGGGCCCTCAGGATCGCCATCGCGGCTCCTGCAAATGGAAGCGGGGATGAGGTGTGAGAAGGTAACTCGCCAAGCCCCAGCTCCCTTCCCCTATAAAGCCCTGCCTACGCAAGCTGGTCTAGCGCAGGCCCCAGAGCTCGTGTAAGCTCCTCTGTGCGGAGGAGCCTCTCTTGGGCACTGGTGGAGCTCAGTAGAAGTCTTGGGACTCGGTAGATGCTCACTCTCAAGGCCCTAGCCGCTGTTTCCAGTAATCTTATAACTCGCTCTTATTTCCCGGCCTCTCCCCTCACCCTGCGCCGCCAAGCACTGACCTCTCCACAGGCTCTGCGGCTCGCCAATCAGCCCCAGCCCCGAACTGACCCCTCTCTGTTCCGGAGCCTCTGGTCAGCCCTGTGAAAAGGATCCACAGAAAGGGTATCTTTGTCCGTGACCTGCTGCCTTCCCTTTGTCCCACGCACAGCACTCGCACCCGCGCCCATAGAGGCGCACACAATACACAGGCACAGGTATCGCCATCAATCCGCCAACTTCTGCAGCGGCTTAGGGCCCCTATGCGCCATCAGGAGGTTCACAACACATTTCACAGACACACAAACACAGGTCCCCAGACATGGGCACAATATACACTGGAGACTTCATTGTTCTAGCAACTGAACCCCGCATTTGTACAGCGTTTTCCACCACGGAGCAAAGCGCTGTCCTATCCATTGTGAAAACTGACAGACAAGGACACACGTCCTCACTTGAACCAACCCACACACAGGGACACAGGCACTCGCTTGCTTGTCCACACAGCCCTCCACTGGGGCTGAAGCCCTCGCTTTCCTAGCCCAGCTGATCAGCAGCCTAGAATTTGAACTTGGGGCGGGTGGCCCAAGGGTGCGATCTAGGGGAGCAGATCCACAAGACCCTCTCCTCTGTGGCCAAAATCTTCTGCTCCCGAGGGGGGAAAACTAGGGCTGCACGGTCAACCTTCCCTCCGGAAAGGGCAGTCATCCTTGGAGGTCCGGGACAAGAGTGTTGGGGCAATGGTCCCCACAGCATCCCTTTGGGTCGCTCTGAGGCCAAGGTGGCGCCCAGCCGGACAGAGAGGTCCCTCCCGAAGGGCCATGGGGGCTGCCACAAGCTAATGAAGCCAGGAAAGGTTTACAATTCCACGGCTTTCTCCGCAGTTTCACGACGCCTGAGGGCCCCACAAAAAACCTTCTTATCCCCAGACACACAAACGCACTTACACACAGACACCCCGCCCCCGCTGAGTGGGGGGCCTGTCAGGCTCGGCAGAGCCCCTCCCACATTCCATCCCTGGGAACCCGGCCCCCTCCCCACCACCCTCCCGCTCCGCCTACGCTCCTGGGGGAGGCTCCCTTCCCCCTGTTCCGCCCTGACCGCGCTGGCGGGGTCCAGCGCCCCAGGCAGCACCCACCTGGGTAGAGGTTGTGGAGTGCTCCCTGTGGCTCACCTGCTTCTCGCTGACTCTCCGAGCTCTGCCCTTGTGCCAGCAACGCTTTTCCAGACGCGGTGTCTCCAAGCTCGGACCACAGCCCTAGGATGCTCCCCGCATCTGTTGCTGCGGCTGTCGGGGAGAGACGAAGGAGGGGCAGAGAAAGGGACCGGTGAGTTTGGGGGACTCCCTGGCCCCGAGGTCCCACTGGCAGTTTTTTCCTTTCTTGTCTGCACCCCCCACTTCTCTCTGGCTGCAGGCTGGAGAGAGTCCGCGCGCGCCCCCTGACTCAGCGGGGACGCGCACAGCCTCTCCCACCTCCCGCGTCGTCCACAATTGTTAAAGACCCTCCTCGAGGCCGAGACACGTCGGTCACAAGGAGCGCCGCTGTGCCCACCGCCCTCGGCTTGTCTCTTTCCAGCTCAACGCACCCCCCATAACCCACGACCCCCACATTTACACACCCGGTGACATTGTCACTATCCCTCTCCACACCGGCCCCCCACGTTCAAATACATTTGCACAGACACACACAGACCCTGACCGCCTCCGCACGGTCGACCTCACACGGTAGAATTATCCATCATAATGTGTTGAGCGCACTGTGTTCACTCTCGTTTTCACGCACACCCCTCACCCGGGACACTCTCCATTCTCCCTCTTCTGCACGCACACACATTCACGCGCACTCACCCTCACGCGCCCGTCCCGCCAGCGCCAGCGAGCTTCACTGCTAATTGAATGCGAGCAGCTTTTACGCCCCGCAACATGTGAGACAAACCATCTTTGAGGAATTTGGGGGAAGAAAAGGCGTTGCTGGGGGGAAGGGCGTGTCTTTGCCTTGAAACTCTTTTTGCAAATGTGGGCTGTGGCGCAGACAGACCTCGAGCGCGACCGGCTGAGTTGCGCGCAGCCCCAAGCTCACCGACCCTTCGCTCCTTTACTCCTCCTCCCCGAAGACTCGTTCAACACGATGCATAATTGATAGTGTCAGCAGAGCGCCTCACCCTCCCTGCCTTTTTTGCCTGGATCTGGGCAGATCCGAGTCCCGGTCTCCCCTCCCCACCCCACCCCCCGCCAGTCCAACCCGGTGACGAGAATGCGCGGCACTGCAGGATGTGCAGGGAAGCAACGTCTCCCTCCCTAACTCAACTCCGCCCCTGCCCCGCATCTGAAAGCCCGACTCTTCGTCTCGTCTTTTGTGGCTAAACCAGCGCTGGAAGCCAACGGCCCAACGCACTGGCCCTTGCGCACTGAGGGGTGGGGTGGGGCGCACCGGATCAACCTACGCTCCTAGAAAGCGGGTCTGATGGCACCCAAACGCCTCTGTCGCGAGTCTGGCCTCCTCCAGGCTAATGGGGCACTGGGGCTGCAGCAGACAGTGGCACAGACGCGAACGGTTACAAAATGTTTGCGCCTCTTGGAGCACTGTGGCCGAGGGACTTAAGGCCGAGCATCTCCTCCCCCACGTACATATCTTCACAGGCTCACAAGAAATTACACCGTCACCCCCACACACCATCCGCCAGTGCCGCGGGGGCCCGCCACAGGCCGCCGTCTCACACCCTCACACAACAGCTGGTCGGTCTCTCCTTATGTCTTCGCGAAACCCCGGGCATTTCTTTTTGCTACAAGGAGGCGGAGGCGCGGGGTTTCCGGGGCATTTGGCTAAAACCGGATTTCTGCCTCCCTGTGCTGCTCAAGGTAGCACTGCAGACTGAGCTGCCGGCCAGAATCAAGAAGGGGAATAGATTCCAGAAGACGCTTCCCACCCCCACCCCTAGCGGTCCTCGCCGCAGACACTGGGCTCTCAGGGCGCACCTGGCCCCCCAGTCCTCACCCCGGGCCGTGGGGGTCTCACGCGGTGGGTCGATGGCACGGGGTTGGGGCCTGTGCAGAGATCAATACCCTGATTTGAGTGTTGAGCATTTTAATGAGCTGGGGAGGGGGTAGGGGAGAGATGGGCGAGGAACGCTGCATCTAAAGAGACCACCGGCCGGGGGTTCCAAGTCTCCTTTGTAAATTAAATATGAACAGACTGGCGCATGCACACTCTCCGCGTCCCTCCCTCCCGTGTACTATAACCGTCACTACAGGCGGCCCAGTGGGCTGGGGCCGGCGCGTCTCGCTCAACCCAGAGCTCAGAACCCAGAACTTCACTCTGCTTGCCAAGGCCTTGGGTCTCTACAGCGGACAGAGGGGAAGGGCGCCCGGAGCTGGGGGGCGGGGGGGAGGGGGCGGGAGCTCCAGGGAGCTGAGGGTAGAGAGCTGCGTGTCCCGCCCCCGACGGGGGCCCTGCAGTGGGACAGCAGAGAACGAGTCCCTAACCCAAAAGGGAGTCTCTGCGGTTTGGGCCTGATTGGATCGGGGAGTGGGGCGGGCAGCGGGTCCTGGCATCGGCTTCTTTGTCTGCGGAGCTAGGGGGGCGTCCTGGGCGTAGTGTCGGCGTCTCGGGAACCCTAAGGGGCGATTCCGTGAGCCTTAGACCGGGAAGAGAGGTCGGCGAAGATGGAGTCGGATTCGCGATGGCGGGCAGGGGTAGGGGAGACTTGGGCGCAGAGGATCCGGCATTCAGGCGCACGGTTCGAGGACCCTCCTCCAGGTTTTCGCCTCTTTCTGGTTCTTTTTGCCTCTGGGGTGCAGGCGGGCGGGCGAAGGACAAGTTGGAAGACTGAGGCGAGAGAAGGGAAGTGAGAATGAGCTTGCTCGCTCTCGGCACGGATTCCCTGAACCGCAGAGGCCCGCCCCTCCAGCGTCCCGGGAACCTCCCCGGGCCCCTAGGCCAGAGACATCTTTTCCTTACTCTCTTGCCGGGGAGGCAAAAGCCGGGGGATTCAGCCAGGAAACAGGGCGCCAGGCGCCTGAAGGGGTTGCAAAGGACCCAGCGGGCACCCGGGCACTGGCGCCGACTCCCACGGGCCCCCGCGACTCCTGCCCACTTTCCGGCAGCGCTTTTGTTCCCCGAGCCTGCCCTAGGGGAAAAGACGCCCCTTACCCCCGCCTTCTACCCGGGAGAGCCCAGCGCGCAGGGTTGGAGCCCTAGCTGCCCAGGCAGAGTCCACCGAGGCCTGGTTTGGGAGCGGCGACTCAGGCTTTTACGTCGAAGCTCCGCTAGGAGACTGCGCGCACAGCGCCAAGCGTCGCCAGCCGCGCAGGAGCGGGTCTAATGTTTATAATGTTAATAACGATACAGTTACTGGAGGGCTGGAGAACAGGAGTGAGGATAGCACCCCCGCCACCGCCCACGTCTTTGATCATTAAAGAAACAAGCACCTTAATCAGGTGTGTGGGAGTAGGGACGGGGGAAATGAGGGATACCAGATTCCAAGCCTCGAGCGCTGAGGGCTCCAGATTCGGAATCTAACGGAATCCAGGCTAAGACATGGGGACGATACGGGCGTCCCAACCCCAGACAGACCCAGGGGAGGGGAGAGCTGGAGCCCCCGGCCGCTCTTTTGCGTATGGGCTTCTGACTTTGACCTCGCAGACCCGGAGTGTCCGGAGGGTAGGGCGGGTTGAAACCTGAAGGCTCGGGGTTCTCGCTTCTGGGCTGTACCCGCTCTGGTCTCTGGCCTAGGCCTAGTCCGCGCGCGCCCTCTGCTGGACACAGCCTGCCAGGCGCAGAGGCCGGGGGTGATGACTGGGGGACCTGGCGAACGGGGCTGCAGCCGGAGGCCTGCACAAAGGCGCGCGTTCCCGCCAGCTCTGCAGTCCAGCAGCGCAAAGTTATGAAGGAGGGTAGGTGGCTTAACCAAGGTCCCAAGATTTTCCTTCCAGCACCTACCCTAGACTACGTCCCAGGAATCTGCAACCTCCTTTCCCCTGACCCACACAGGTTCAGTCCCCGCTTCGTGCCCCTTTGTGTTTTCAGCGCCCAAGGCACAATAGGCGCCCTGTGAAAACTATCGAGCGAATAGTCCTAGACACGAAGCAATGAGCTAGTCCTGTTCCTAAACCTTCCTGTACACCTCCCCCATCATCTTCCGGTACCGCTTTGAGAGCCGTCTCCGAGCCTCTAGAAGACCTACGACTTTGTCAAAGGCCTATAAGATGTCTGAGATCTAAAAAAGAAAATCTGTTGGCTCTAAGAGGAGAAAAGAAAACAGTAAAATTGACTTAAGAGATGTTTGATGGAATGTTTAGGACAGTAATACTGTGCAAATGGTTCAGTTTCAACTCCACTCACAGAGTTCTATACATGCCCTTGTATTTCATGGGGCACGTGAATGATGTCATGTGCTTGCGGGGCATGTGGGAGGGGCCTCTGAGAGTCAGAGAGCCAGCGCCCCCGATGGGCATCAGATACTCCCAAGCAAACATCCCCAGCGGAGCACCCTGCTCGGAAAACCGTTCCGGGCTCCCCACCTCCCAGCTGCCCTCCAGCCAGCAGTTCCTGAGAACTCACAGCTCCCCAAGTTTCTGCAGTCCTGTGTCCCTACCATCCCAACACACTCACACAGTCCTTCCACTAGCCCCCCAAGAAGCTACCTACTGTCCTCTTTTTATTTCCAAAGAAATCTCACTCCTCAGGGAAGCCAGGTTCTGTTCATACTATCCCACTTCTCCCCATCCTTCCCCTCATACACACGTTCTAGTGGTTAGGAGGCCAGATTCTAGCATCAGATTTCACCATGCACTAGCTGTGTGACCTTCAGCAAGTTTCTTAAGCTCTCTGTGCCTCAGTAAAAGGGATATAAATAAGACTACCTATTTCATTGGTTTGTGGTGAGGATTAAGTGAGTCAAAACTCGACTCACAGTCAACCCTATAGAACAGAGCAGAACTGCCCCACAAGGTTTCCAAGGAATGGCTGGTGGATTCAAACTGCCTTCCTTTTGGTTAGCAGCTGAGCTCTTAATCACTGCACCACCAGGGCTCCCAATACGTACAAGGCACTTAGTATTTGGCACATAGAAAGTGCTCAGTGAATGAGCTATTATTTTACTTAACAATAGCTAGAATTAGTCTTTTTCTCACTTAGATGAATTGGATACAGGTGTGATGATGAGACTTGTCTGCTGTGCACACCCCTACAAGTATGTGTCCTGCCTCCCCCATCGGGGAGGAGAACCTTGGCCCTGATGTCTGTCTTCACTCACTCCCCATACTCACACACGGTGAGCACAGGCACCAATCAGAATGATTGTTATTATTATTTGTAAAGGTTTCTAGTATGTGATACTGAAACCTAGATTCTGATGCTCGCTGCAGTGTCCTCAGCGCGCCTGTTTGGAGAGACCCACAACTGTAGCTTTGGTGGAAGGTTTTTAATTAAAATCACAATCTGTTTAAGTATTTATTGGGCTCTGTGACTTTAATTATTTTCTAGGGAAAAAAATAAATCCACATTTGCATATGGGAAGACTGTGGACTTCAGAGGAAAGTAGCAACCTGTGGCAGTTTGCTGGAGGCAACTGGGAGGAATTTCCTGAACGGTTCAAATGGAGCTCTAAGTTATTAACAATCCAGGGTCCAGCCCACAACCTTCCTCCCAGTGCTTTGGCGCTTACATGAAATTAGCTTAAGGTGCTGGTAAGGCCGTTTATTGCCATCAAAATTAACAACAGCTCTTTCAGTGGCAACTCATGTAATTATCTGGGTCTGTGCTTGTCTTGAGGATGGGGAGCTCCTGCCTGGGAGAGGCAACACTCAGGCTTGTGAGGGGCCACACGCTCAGCTGCTCCACTCCAGCCCAGGCCAGAATTAATGCGGTGAAGAGCTGAGAGTTGGGGAGGTAGCAGGGGGAGGGCGGGGAATTATTTATGATGCTTCCATCTGCAACCAACAAAAATTCCACTTCAAAGAATCTTAAACTATTAAGTGTATCAGCCCATAAAGTAAGAAGCAGGCTGGCTTCAGGGCTGATTGATTCAGCAGCTCAGTGACATCAGCAGGCCCAGGATATTTCTGTCTCTCTCCTCTGTCACCCTTAACAGGGCTTCAGCCTAAGACTCATGTCCTTTGGCGCCATTGGATGGCTTTAGCAGAAGCTGGGGTAACATTCTGATTGGTAATAAGCTGGTAAGACTAGATTCTCTTTCCAGAAGCCACAAGCCTCTCCATGGGTCTTACTGATACACAATGACTAAGGACTCACTATCTCTGAACAATGCACTGGCAAAGGGAATGGAATTGATTGTCTTAGAGTAATCATCTTGCCCTGACATGGATGTTGAAGAGTCAGTCCCAAGGCCCACTACAAGCAAGAAACCCCCCTTAAACAGAAAGATTGGGGAATTGCATGCTCAGAGTAATCTAATATTGTGTCACAATGAATTGAAATGAGAACCGTAATCGTAATGAACCATATTAGATACCTCCTTATCAGTAGACTAGACCAGTCTATATCCACAGTCTGTGACCAGGGTCAGGGCTTAGTCTGGGGTCAGGGTCAAGGTTCAGTGCATGGCCAAGTTCAGGACTCAATGTGTGATTAAGGCCAGGCTCAGCCTGGGGCCAGGATCATGAAGCTGTCTTGGGTAGATATGCAAACCAGAGGATCCTCTGCTTTCATAGAATTCTTGAAAGGATACAAATCTGTTCTTGGAAATGCCTGTGCTGGGATCCAAAGCTATTTTGGGAGTAGTGGAAGCTTCCATTGTTAGTTGGATATGTATGAACAGGAGATGTTTATGAACTCAAAGCTGTTCGTACATGACTTCACATCCTGAACATGTCACCTGGTCCCATGGCTGAGAAGAGAGGCACATCTCGGTAGAGGTGGAAACAGGAAGGAGAATTCTACCCTAGTCTTATGAAGAATGCAAAAGCAGAGCAAAGCAGTGGCAACCATAGTGGGCTTGGAAATCTCACTCCAGTTTCACTGACGGTGTGTGGTCTTAGGTACCTCCTTGCCCTCTCTCCCACTGAGTTTCTACACTGCAAAACTGTGAGAATGGACTAGATGTTCTCTGAGGCCCTTCCAGCATGGCTGTTCTCTGACATCCTGATTCTTGGAGCACAGACTTCAGGAGAAGCCAGTTTGCAGGTTGAGATGGAGTCTCTGGTAGGCATGTTGCCTTCCAATGGGACATCCTGCAGGAGGATGTCCTCGGAAAGTCTGGTGGCATTGCTTCTCTTCCTCCTCCAGTCCCTGGACAGTTTCTTTGTTTAACCTCCCACCACACAGCAACCTGCCTCATCTCTTGATGCCATCAGCACACCTGGGCCCCAGGAGCTACCCCCGCTCCCCAAAACTTCTGGGCACTTCTTTGTGGATAGGGGGCACACTTCCCAAAGGCCCTTTATGTAATAGGATTCAGGGAGCAGTAAGGGTGATGTTGTTAGGGATTAAAATCTGACCACTGACTATTTCAGGAGCCCTGGTGCTTCAGTCTTGGAAGCAAGACCAAGGTTGCCGGGGGATACCTCGCTGGTGGGGACATCCAGGACAAGGCATAACTCTTCTTGTAGTTCTGGCCACTCCTCTCGGCCCTGGGACCCTCAATGTCTTAGTCAGGGTTCTCTAGAGAAACAGAGCCAATGAAAAATAAATAGATACACACACATATATATATATACTTATATATATATATAGAGAGAGAGAGAGAGAGAGAGAGCTATTTACTTCAAGGGATTGACTCATGCAATTGTGGGGGATGGAAAGTCCAAAATCTGTAGTTCAGGCAGCAGTTGGAATCTTCTGCAGGCTTCCATCCCCAGGTCTGTAGGTTAGGCAGTAAGAAGAGTGCAGAAAGAGAGGGAGTGAAGGAGAGAGGCAGGAAGGCAGAAAAAGAGGAAGAGGGAGAGAGAGATCTGCCAAAATATCTATCTATAGTCTGAAGGCAGACCACAGCCTGAGGAAATTCCCCCTTTCGACTGATTGATGGGTTATATTACATTAGATTACATTATGGAGAGTAATTACATCATCGAGTTAGATTATATTGTGGAACAATAACTAGTCTAGTGTTTGGCAAAAACCACTGGGAACCATAGCCTAGCCAAGTTGACATATAAAATTAACCATCACACTAGTCCTTCAGAGATGTGAGTAAGGCCACAACAAACTCAAGCCCAGTGTCTCCCTCCCCTTGTGTGGCCCCTGGCATTGTCTGCAAGAGATTGTCCTCCTGCTCTCCAGCCCCCAGACTCAAAGCTCCCAAAGGGCATCCTGGTGACTTCTCATTCACTATCCCCATCAGAGCCCAGAACAGCTCAGTGTTGGGCACATGGTGGGTGGAATAAAACAAGATGTCCTCCCGGGAATCTTTAGTCTCTCGCTGTGAATAGGCTCTCTTCATTTATTTTAGGAAGGGTGCCTAGAAGCAGACTCTGAGGCAAGGGTTTGTGTGTAGTGGTGGTTGAGGAAATGCTCCCAGCAGAAACTGGTTAGGGAGAAAGGGAAGCAGAATTCCAAGGGAAGAAGCCAAGGAAGGGTGTGGTTTCAAGCAAAGCCTCGACTTCAGCCTGATCCCTTGGGGAGCTCTAGAGCATAAATTACATGCCAGAGTTTGTCTTGACTTGAGGGGTAAGCTGGGCTCCCTTAAATGCACCACAGCCAGACATTGGCTAAGGGCTGCCCAAACCAAAACCAAACCTGTTTCCAACCCATGGCAACCCCATGTGTGTCAGAATACAGCTGTACTCCATCGGGTTTTCAATGGCTGTGACCTTTCTGAAGTGGATTGCCAGACTTTTCTTCCAAGCTGCCTCTGGGTGGATTCAAACTGCCAACCTTTCAGTTAGCAGCCAAGCGCTTAACCGTTGGGGCCACCCAAGGACTCCTAAGGGCTGCCCCCGGGGGGGATGTAAACTCCCAGGCGCTTCCCTCCCTCTGTGCCTGTGGGCAAAGCAGCTCCAGTAGCAGGCGTCTGAAGAAAGTCACTGGTGTGAGCTGTCAGAAGCAAATCACACAGAAGCTGGGGGATGGGCCTGCTACATCCTTCACTCAATAAATAGTTATTGAACACCCCCATGCCAGATGCTGCGCTTGACAGGTGCAGCAGTGTATCAGGCAGATGCCATCTCCGCCCTAAGAGAGCGCACAGGCATCTCCACCTCCCAACATATTCAGATCCCCTTTGTGTGACCTTGGGCTTCTAGAAGGAGAGTGCCCCCAGAATATGCTCCATCCACTCAGTCAGGTCTGTGAGGCCTGCATTCCACTTTCCCCCACT
>NW_004443966.1:19524618-19525679 GCF_000243295.1 Trichechus manatus latirostris | reverse complement strand
CTAGCCTTTCAGTTAGCAGCTGAGCACATTAACCTTTTGCACCCATAACCACTTCCTACTTGCATTGCAACTGGGCATGGGGCTTTACCCTGACTCAGACAATCTCAGTAAGGGCAATATCACCCCACAGGGACCGAAAATTGGTTCTTAGGGGTGGGGGGAGAGTGGACAGCCTTAGATATTATAATGATTTCTGACCCTTCAAAGTACCACACTACATAAATAGATATACAGTAATCTGTGTAAGGAAGAAGTAAAACGATCTCTATTTGCAGGTGACATGATTTTGTATATAGAAAATCTGAAGAAATCTATGGTATATCTACATATTAAAATTTCATTGGGAGAATGATTAGGGGAAAAAAAAAAAGCTAAACTGGTGCCTTTTGCTGTTATTAGCTGCGGTGGAGTCAGCCCCGGCCTCACGGTGACCCCATACACAATGGGATGAAACGCTGCCTGGTTTTGCTCTGTCCCCATGATCGGCTGCATATTGAACCCTTGTGAACCTTAGGTTTTTCAATGGCTGATTTTCGGAAGTAGATTGCCAGGCTTTTCTTCCTAGTCTGTTTTAGTCTGGAAGCTTCACTAAAACCTATTCAACATTATAGTAACATGCAAGCCTCCACTGACAGATTGGTGTTGGCTGCGCATGAGGTGCATTGACTGGGAATTGAACCTGGGTAGCCTGCATGGAAGGCAAGGATTCTACCAGGGGTGATAATGAAAAGAAAAAGAAGTTGAGAACACTGCCCTAAAAGAAAACATTAGAATTAGATAAGATAGAGCACTGAGACCAGAACATTGAGGCATGAACTTCCCGGGGCCTGCCTTTCCCATCATGTGAGACTGACAGACTGGGCAGGGCACAGGAAGGAGAGAGCAGCCCCCCACCCCACGGCGCCTCAACACACGGCAATGTACCTGGCAGTGTGGGCAGCGGATGGCCCCAGTGCAGACACAGGCTTCCTGGGGGCAAATCCCAACTCTACCACATACAAGTTTAGTGATCTTGAGCGAGTTATTTAGCCTTCCTGCCCTCCCCATTTTCATCTGTAGAA